>NW_027270263.1:0-9782 GCF_030848805.1 Temnothorax longispinosus | reverse complement strand
CCAATGTGTTAATAATTTTTATTGCTCATAACGCAGGGGGTACGAGTTTGGCTGACAATCGTTTTATGATAATACGACTTATAACTACCTTTGCAAGTAAATTTATCCATAAAGCGATGGACCCAAATTTTTGCGGTGGGCTCTCGGACTACGAGTGAGTAGTGACGCAACGCCATGGTTGCTGTTGGCGAGTCCGCGAGTGAAGTTAACCGTGCGATTTACGAAATTCTCTCCGTCATATTGTCGTCTCCCTGCGGGACATCGCGGCACGGCGTCGAGCAGATCGTATAGTTTCGTTCGTAGCTTCTCCGCCGTAATTTTTCCGTTGCCGTGTAATTAAGTACGTCGCGAGATTAATGCCGGGAGTGTCGTGCAAAGTGTCGAAAATATCGCGCGATCATAAGCTACGCGATCTTATCATCGATTTTCGTGAACGTTCGTGAGTGAGTGCGGAGTGCGCCAACCGGCCAACGGAGTACGGATTAACGCTGCAACGGAGGACCTGGCGAATCGTGGAGAGGAGGAGGAGGCCTGGCAAAGGCATCGGGCCCCGACGGAGCAACCTTGGGGTAAGTGTTATTTCTCATTTTAAAATTATTGTTTTTTTCTATTTATTCGCGTCGATTTATCTCGGATAAGCAAGAAATAATTTGAGAAACCGAACGTTTATCTAAAATTTTATAAAAGTTTATATTCTCTTAAAGGTTTTTCTCAGGAAATAAGTAAATTATATATTAGTAAATCTAATTAAAAGACGACGTAGACGTGACGTTTAAAAATTATTTTTTGAAACATTGATTATTTGAGCGTCTATTTAATATGAATCTTTCATTTTTGTGTTACAGAATCATCGGAGCTACGAGGCTGAGTAACTCCGTCCGTTGCGCATCGGTCGGTGAGTGACTTTTTTTATAATGATCACTTGATATCTGAGGTGAGATTGGGTGAGATCAAATAATGTTTGCGATTTATTTCGCGGTTCGGTTCGTGGTTCGCGGTTCGCGGTTCGCGATTCGGATTGTACTAATTTTTTTTCCAACATTGATTTATTTACCTATTGATTTATTCATCGTTTGATTTTTTAATTTTGATACAATATATATATATATATATATGTCTCTTTTTTTCTTTTTTATTTTTTGAATTGATAGCAAAGCAAAGAATACAACGACCATACCTACCGGTCCGACAAAGATCAAGGTCTTGCCGGTCTTACCTCGGAGCTATCGTGAATTTATAGTCGGCGCCGTCTTTAGATTTGTAGAATTCGAACTGGATATCTATTTGTCCCAACATTAGTTATCCGGTCCATTGCTACGATTATTACAGCTTTTTTTATTATTATGTCGCTGCGGCGTCGAATAAAGTCGGGATTAATAATCGCGGACAGCTCTCTCGGTTTAATATACATAACGCCGGTTAATATTCGTCGCGTTTGTAGCTTTGTATAAATTTTACGTCCGACATTGGCCGAACGCGGCCGAAAATATCCGAGATTTTTAGCTATTGCGTCCATTGCGCGTCAAATGCGCTTCATTTCTCGTCATCAACCCCCTATCCCTCCGTTTGATTTTTAATTTTGGTTGTTTCGTGTACATTATGCTATTTAATTCAGATATTCGCGATCAAGATATAATCTCGACGATTTCGATTAAAACGCGGTTAATATATTCTTTGCATTCTTTGAGTCGGGACCGGCCGTTTGGTTGCCTTTACCTTTACCTAAACTTAAACGCATAAAAATCTACAAACAAGCGCAGTTCTCGTGCCTCTTGTTTAAGACATTTTCGTTATTTTTTTTTGGAACTTGCAGCTGAAACGTATCAAAGATATATTTTAAAAGAAATATACCTACAGATTTATCTAAACATTTTTACGTAAATGTTAATATTTAATTATTTAAAGTTTAAAAACTATTAAATTTAATACATCTATAAATGTGTAAAACTTAAATTAAATGTATATAATTATTATTATAAATAATTTGGAGAAACATAAGTTTGTCAATTATATTTTTAATATTCCTTCGTGTAAAGAACGTTTAAACACATTAATCGGATTTTAAATATTTTATTCAACTATAATATATTCAATGTTAATGGTTGTTAAGGATCGAACATAGCACGCTCGATGTAAGCATCGGGCCGCGAGGCTGACCGCTACGTGTAAAACGGCAAATATTCTGTGTGCGTGGTTTCATGCGCGGCATTGCCGCCCAATAAGTTGTTAAACCCGAGACGTTCTTTAACACGTGCCCCTCCGCTCAACCGGGAGAAGCACGACTTCATACTCCCGAGTCGCCAAGAGCGGTCAACTGCTATCTTCGAGGGTGACCTTTCTGCTCACCAGGTGAGCTCGCCTCCGATCACTATCATCGCGTCGCGTTCGCGATCGTCGTCTGCTTCGTGGACAAGATTTCCGTCGCAAGGGCATCAAGTCGATGCTCTTGCCAGATTTCCGTATCGCTTTTGCGGCAGACAACAGATGAATCAAGATTTTCGATCGATTCGAATTCTGACAGTGTACGTGAAACGGTCGTTCGACATCGAGCCCCGATGCAATTCATTACTGGCCACGGAAGTCGTTTCTCTTATTATGTCGAGACTCTGGCATTCGTCGATTCTTAGTATGTGTATACAGATGGTCTATTTTTGACACAAATGAAATACTTTTATCACACGTACGTTTGCCAAGTGACCTCTTAAGCTCCGAATATGAACAGTAGACGGAAAACATTGGCTACAATAGGGGCATTTATAATGTGGTGGTTCAGTTATTTTAGTGAACAAGTTTTGTATGGAGGAATTTTCGTGTAGAGGTATATAATTTTCTATTAGTTTTTTGTTTCCTTCCGCAAATCTCTCGAGGATTTGTAGGTCTTCGGCTGTCAGAGTGCGACCTTTTTTGCAATTATGGGGTGTATAGAGTTCTCTGCAGCATATCTATTAAAGATTTGTAATTCTTCACCCGAAAGAGTCCGACTATATTACTGCTCGATATTTTTATTTTCGAAATACCACTCCTTTAATTTTCAATTTCGTATTTGAAATTTTATATGCAGTGCCTGCATAAAAATTTCGTACACTTTTATATTATTTTAATACAGATTTTTTTTAACAGTGCATATACTATTGGATTTTTAGCACTCGGGTGGGGAATCCGAACGCAGCCATGAAGCTGAAGTTGGCAGCCAAAACTTAGCAGCCAGCAGGGCCGAATAGGGTACCGCAGGGCCCCCGAGATTAAAATCCGGTAAATTTTCTTCAAAAAAATCACAAAGACGCCACAGCAAGTATAGAATACGAATCTGAAGCGATCTTGGCGATGACAAAGTTAGTTAACTAATTAAAAAATTAATTAACAATTAAATAATAGTCAAAACACACACGCATATCCGTTCGGAACCCAAAAAAATCACAGAGACTCCACAACAAGTGTAGAATAAGAATCCGAAGCGACCTTGGCGATGACGAAGTTAGTTAACTAATTAAAAAATTAATTAACAATTAAATAATAGGTAAAACACACACGCATATCCGTTCGGAATCCAAAAAAATCACAGAGACTGTACAGCAAGTGTAGAATAAGAATCCGAAGCGACCTTGGCGATGACGAAGTTAGTTAACTAATTAAAAAATTAATTAACAATTAAATAATAGTTCAAACACACACGCATATCCGTTCGGAATCCAAAAAAATCACAGAGACTGTACAGCAAGTGTAGAATAAGAATCCGAAGCGACCTTGGCGATGACGAAGTTAGTTAATTAATTAAAAAATAATTAACAATTAAATAATAGGTAAAACACACACGCATATCCGTTCGGAATCCAAAAAAATCACAGAGACTCCACAACAAGTGTAGAATAAGAATCCGAAGCGACCTTGGCGATGACGAAGTTAGTTAACTAATTAAAAAATTAATTAACAATTAAATAATAGTTCAAACACACACGCATATCCGTTCGGAACCCAAAAAAATCACAGAGACTGTACTGCAAGTGTAGAATGCGAATCCGAAGCGACCTTAGCGATGACGAAGTTAGTTAACTAATTAAAAAAATAATTAACAATTAAATAATAGGTAAAACACACACGCATATCCGTTCGGAATCCAAAAAAATCACAGAGACTCCACAACAAGTGTAGAATAAGAATCCGAAGCGACCTTGGCGATGACGAAGTTAGTTAACTAATTAAAAAATTAATTAACAATTAAATAATAGGTAAAACACACACGCATATCCGTTCGGAATCCAAAAAAATCACAGAGACTGTACAGCAAGTGTAGAATAAGAATCCGAAGCGACCTTGGCGATGACGAAGTTAGTTAATTAATTAAAAAATAATTAACAATTAAATAATAGGTAAAACACACACGCATATCCGTTCGGAACCCAAAAAAATCACAGAGACTGTACAGCAAGTGTAGAATAAGAATCCGAAGCGACCTTGGCGATGACGAAGTTAGTTAACTAATTAAAAAATTAATTAACAATTAAATAATAGTTAAAACACACACGCATATCCGTTCGGAACCCAAAAAAATCACAGAGACTCCACAACAAGTGTAGAATAAGAATCCGAAGCGACCTTGGCGATGACGAAGTTAGTTAATTAATTAAAAAATAATTAACAATTAAATAATAGGTAAAACACACACGCATATCCGTTCGGAACCCAAAAAAATCACAGAGACTCCACAACAAGTGTAGAATAAGAATCCGAAGCGACCTTGGCGATGACGAAGTTAGTTAACTAATTAAAAAATTAATTAACAATTAAATAATAGTTCAAAACACACACGCATATCCGTTCGGAACCCAAAAAAATCACAGAGACTCCACAACAAGTGTAGAATAAGAATCCGAAGCGACCTTGGCGATGACGAAGTTAGTTAACTAATTAAAAAATAATTAACAATTAAATAATAGGTAAAACACACACGCATATCCGTTCGGAACCCAAAAAAATCACAGAGACTCCACAACAAGTGTAGAATAAGAATCCGAAGCGACCTTGGCGATGACGAAGTTAGTTAACTAATTAAAAAATTAATTAACAATTAAATAATAGTCAAAACACACACGCATATCCGTTCGGAACCCAAAAAAGTCACAGAGACTGTACAGCAAGTGTAGAATAAGAATCCAAAGCGACCTTGGCGATGACGAAGTTAGTTAACTAATTAAAAAATTAATTAACAATTAAATAATAGTCAAAACACACACGCATATCCGTTCGGAACCCAAAAAAATCACAGAGACTCCACAACAAGTGTAGAATAAGAATCCAAAGCGACCTTGGCGATGACGAAGTTAGTTAACTAATTAAAAAATTAATTAACAATTAAATAATAGTCAAAACACACACGCATATCCGTTCGGAACCCAAAAAAATCACAGAGACTCCACAACAAGTGTAGAATAAGAATCCGAAGCGACCTTGGCGATGACAAAGTTAGTTAATTAATTAAAAATGTTTTACCTATTATTTAATTGTTAATTATTTTTTAATTAATTAACTAACTTCGTCATCGCCAAAGTCACTTCGGATTCTTATTCTACACTTGTTGTGGAGTCTCTGTGATTTTTTTGGGTTCCGAACGGATATACGTGTGTGTTTTACCTATTATTTAATTGTTAATTATTTTTTAATTAATTAACTAACTTCGTCATCGCCAAGGTCGCTTCGGATTCTTATTCTACACTTGTTGTGGAGTCTCTGTGATTTTTTTGGGTTCCGAACGGATATGCGTGTGTGTTTTAACTATTATTTAATTGTTAATTAATTTTTTAATTAGTTAACTAACTTCGTCATCGCCAAGGTCGCTTTGAATTCTTATTCTACACTTGTTGTGGAGTCTCTGTGATTTTTTTGGGTTCCGAACGGATATGCGTGTGTGTTTTACCTATTATTTAATTGTTAATTATTTTTTAATTAATTAACTAACTTCGTCATCGCCAAAGTCACTTCGGATTCTTATTCTACACTTGTTGTGGAGTCTCTGTGATTTTTTTGGGTTCCGAACGGATATACGTGTGTGTTTTACCTATTATTTAATTGTTAATTATTTTTTAATTAATTAACTAACTTCGTCATCGCCAAGGTCGCTTCGGATTCTTATTCTACACTTGTTGTGGAGTCTCTGTGATTTTTTTGGGTTCCGAACGGATATGCGTGTGTGTTTTAACTATTATTTAATTGTTAATTAATTTTTTAATTAGTTAACTAACTTCGTCATCGCCAAGGTCGCTTCGGATTCTTATTCTACACTTGTTGTGGAGTCTCTGTGATTTTTTTGGGTTCCGAACGGATATGCGTGTGTGTTTTACTATTATTTAATTGTTAATTATTTTTTAATTAGTTAACTAACTTCGTCATCGCCAAGGTCGCTTCGGATTCTTATTCTACACTTGTTGTGGAGTCTCTGTGATTTTTTTGGGTTCCGAACGGATATGCGTGTGTGTTTTAACTATTATTTAATTGTTAATTATTTTTTAATTAGTTAACTAACTTCGTCATCGCCAAGGTCGCTTCGGATTCTTATTCTACACTTGCAGTACAGTCTCTGTGATTTTTTTGGGTTCCGAACGGATATGCGTGTGTGTTTTAACTATTATTTAATTGTTAATTATTTTTTAATTAGTTAACTAACTTCGTCATCGCCAAGGTCGCTTCGGATTCGATTCTACACTTGCGTACAGTCTCTGTGATTTTTTTGGGTTCCGAACGGATATGCGTGTGTGTTTTAACTATTATTTAATTGTTAATTAATTTTTTAATTAGTTAACTAACTTCGTCATCGCCAAGGTCGCTTCGGATTCTTATTCTACACTTGTTGTGGAGTCTCTGTGATTTTTTTGGGTTCCGAACGGATATGCGTGTGTGTTTTAACTATTATTTAATTGTTAATTAATTTTTTAATTAGTTAACTAACTTCGTCATCGCCAAGGTCGCTTCGGATTCTTATTCTACACTTGTTGTGGAGTCTCTGTGATTTTTTTGGGTTCCGAACGGATATGCGTGTGTGTTTTACCTATTATTTAATTGTTAATTATTTTTTAATTAATTAACTAACTTCGTCATCGCCAAGGTCGCTTCGGATTCTTATTCTACACTTGCTGTACAGTCTCTGTGATTTTTTTGGATTCCGAACGGATATGCGTGTGTGTTTTACCTATTATTTAATTGTTAATTATTTTTTAATTAATTAACTAACTTCGTCATCGCCAAGGTCGCTTCGGATTCTTATTCTACACTTGCTGTACAGTCTCTGTGATTTTTTTGGATTCCGAACGGATATGCGTGTGTGTTTTACCTATTATTTAATTGTTAATTAATTTTTTAATTAGTTAACTAACTTCGTCATCGCCAAGGTCGCTTCGGATTCTTATTCTACACTTGCTGTGGAGTCTCTGTGATTTTTTTGGGTTCCGAACGGATATGCGTGTGTGTTTTAACTATTATTTAATTGTTAATTAATTTTTTAATTAGTTAACTAACTTCGTCATCGCCAAGGTCGCTTCGGATTCTTATTCTACACTTGTTGTGGAGTCTCTGTGATTTTTTTGGGTTCCGAACGGATATGCGTGTGTGTTTTGACTATTATTTAATTGTTAATTAATTTTTTAATTAGTTAACTAACTTCGTCATCGCCAAGGTCGCTTTGGATTCTTATTCTACACTTGTTGTGGAGTCTCTGTGATTTTTTTGGGTTCCGAACGGATATGCGTGTGTGTTTTAACTATTATTTAATTGTTAATTATTTTTTAATTAGTTAACTAACTTCGTCATCGCCAAGGTCGCTTCGGATTCTTATTCTACACTTGCGTACAGTCTCTGTGATTTTTTTGGGTTCCGAACGGATATGCGTGTGTGTTTTACCTATTATTTAATTGTTAATTATTTTTTAATTAGTTAACTAACTTCGTCATCGCCAAGGTCGCTTCGGATTCTTATTCTACACTTGCGTGAGTCTCTGTGATTTTTTTGGGTTCCGAACGGATATGCGTGTGTGTTTTACCTATTATTTAATTGTTAATTATTTTTTAATTAGTTAACTAACTTCGTCATCGCCAAGGTCGCTTCGGATTCTTATTCTACACTTGTTGTGTACAGTCTCTGTGATTTTTTTGGGTTCCGAACGGATATGCGTGTGTGTTTTGACTATTATTTAATTGTTAATTAATTTTTTAATTAGTTAACTAACTTCGTCATCGCCAAGGTCGCTTCGGATTCTTATTCTACACTTGCTGTACAGTCTCTGTGATTTTTTTTTATTCCGAACGGATATGCGTGTGTGTTTTACCTATTATTTAATTGTTAATTATTTTTTAATTAATTAACTAACTTCGTCATCGCCAAGGTCGCTTCGGATTCTTATTCTACACTTGTTGTGGAGTCTCTGTGATTTTTTTGGGTTCCGAACGGATATGCGTGTGTGTTTTGACTATTATTTAATTGTTAATTAATTTTTTAATTAGTTAACTAACTTTGTCATCGTCAAGATCGCTTCAGATTCGTATTCTATACTTGCTGTGGCGTCTTTGTGATTTTTTTGAAGAAAATTTACCGGATTTTATCTCGGGGGCCCTGCGGTACCCTATTCGGCCCTGCTGGCTGCTAAGTTTTGGCTGCCAACTTCAGCTTTTCATATAGTTTCTGGCATAGAGATCGCGCTCGTTTGAACTGAGTTTATTTTGTAAACACTTTTCAGTCTTAATATTTAGATACTGTCTAACATTCTTTTTGTAATACGTTAAGTTACAGTTTTAATGCTCAGCAGATATAATAGACTATCAAACTGTTAGACTAAAAACGCTGGTCTAAATTTTCAGGTACAGATAAAAATTTGATAGGAATCACCATTGGAAGACTACTGTGATTTCCATTTTACGTATTTGCGTTCACATATTTCATTCATAACTTGTCTAAGAAAGAATTTTCATTGAATTAATTTTATTTCTATCTATTAATGATAGATTTATGTATTTATTTACTTCACGCGGAAAATGGCATGTTGTTTTTCAAAAAGAACACAAAAAAATGTTTAAAGATCCAATTTTTAAAACATCTTTTGGGATATAAACTAAACAATAAATGTTATACAAAGAATTTCTTCCGTATATTTTATGCAGTAGAAAACAAATGATTCTAACAATTTTTGTGCTTTGGCTAATCTTAATTCGTTCACTTTTGGCTTAATTATAGGCTCAGCGAATAGCGCACGTGTAATTTATAAATATAAGAGTACGTAGGTGAAATAAGAACTGCCGAAAATTCAGTAGCTTTGAATCATTCGCCTAAACTTTCTCGTGCGAACTTTTTTGGACAACTATGTGTAGCTTATTGTTAGTAAACGCTCGGAACCTATACCTTTTTGTTTATATTTAGTGCTCTTGGTTTAAATTTTTTCACCAATCCATGCGCCAGTAAAATATCGGTTCGGTTCCGGTTTCGGTACATTAAAAAATATTTAATAAGGTTTCGGTTTTCTCGTGTTTCGGTTTTCTAGCTAACAAAAGTATCGGTATTGCGCAAATTAATTATAGTTTTTTCGGTTCCGGTTTATTAAAATTTTTTTATTTGAAATTTGTATTAAATTAAATTATTTACATATTATCCGTTTTTTATTTAATGATTTACTTTTAATACGTAATTATGATAATAATTGTATCAATAATTATGTGCAAGCATTATTGGACTTTAATTTAAAATTATAGATCTATTTTTCACATATATTTTTGTATTTTGACAATTAGTAGTCCTGAGTGATGAGG
>NW_027270262.1:0-9358 GCF_030848805.1 Temnothorax longispinosus | reverse complement strand
ATCCTATCTCTCTCTCTCAAATACGAAAGACACATAAATTTATAAATCCGATTTAAAAAAAATGTAAACATTAAGCAATTAAAACATACTAAAACAATAATATAGGCATTTTATAAAATATAAATAAATTAAACATACTGAAATAATATTTTTATTTTATAAATACCTTATTTTTCTCTCTCTCTCTTCTCTCTCTGTCTCTTCTCTCTCTCTCCGTCTCTCTCTCTCTCTCTCTCTCTCTCTCTCTCTGAATAACTGCGAACACGATGTAATGTCGAAAAATGTGAGATATTTTTTTTTTTAATATACGCCCTTCTTCTCTCTCTTCTCACGCTTCTTTAATCAATTACAAACTGCAAAATTGTGAAACAACATATAAAATGTTTGACACATTCATAAAAACAATAATATATTCACAAAACAATAATATAGGCATTTTATAAAATATAAATAAATTAAACATACTGAAATAATATTTTTTATTTTATAAATACCTTATTTTCTCTCTCTCTCTCTCTCTCTCTCTCTCTCTCTCTTTCTCTCTCTCTCTCTGTCTCATGATTGTATCCTTACTTAGTCACATTCCTATTCTCTCTCTCTCTTTCTCTCTCTCTCTCTTTCAATACGAAAGAAAATCAATTTATAAATCCGATTTAAAAAAAATATGTAAACATTAAGCAATTAAAACATACTAAAAACAATAATATAGGCATTTTATAAAATATAAATAAATTAAACATACTGAATAATATTTTTTATTTTATAAATACCTTATTTCTCTCTCTCTCTTTCTCTCTCTGTCTCTCTCTCTCTCTCTCTCTCTCGCTCTCTCTCTCTCTCTCTCTCTCTCTGAATAACTGCGAACACGATGTAATGTCGAAAAATGTGAGATATTTTTTTTTTTTATAACGCCCTTCTTCTCTCTCTTTCTCACGCTTCTTTAATCAATTACAAACTGCAAAATTGTGAAACAACATATAAAATGTTTGACACCATTTCATAAAAAACAAAAATATTCACATTGCAAAAAATAATATAGGCATGCTCATCCGATTCATAAAAACTCATATGAAAGAAATCTCTCTCGCTATTGTTATAGGACCTACTCTCGCTCGCTATCTCTCTCTCTCTACTCGATCTCTCTCAATACACAGGACCACATCTTCTCTCTACTCTCACTGTAATGTCCGGCGGATTCAACTCGTCAAGCGCCCCGCTCATTACCCCGGAACCCTAGATAGCTTGAACTTTGGGCGGGTGTAATTTCCTCTCTGACGTAGTAAGCATCCACTAAGAAAGGATTTGTTAGAAATGTCAACCCTCAGGGGGGTGTGACAAGGGGTACAAGTGTTTTTTTGGTTCACTGACTGACGGACTGAACTGCATCAACGCCTAGCCCATACCTCTAACCGAAATTTTCACCACCAAAAGTATATGAAATATAAATGTAGTGTATAGTCCTGTTGACGATTTTCTGGAAACCGATTTTTTAAATTTTTCTTATCAAAAAATGCTCAAATCACAAATACGCCGAGGAGGAATGAAGTGTAGAATTCGTAGTAGATCACTGACCATGAACCTGAGAGACTTGAAATTTGGAGGGTGTATTTCCTTTTATGACGTAAGCATCCACTAAGAAAGGATTTTTAGAAATCCACCCCTAAGGGGGTGAAAAGGGGTAAAATGGGTTTTTTTTCACTGACTGACTGACTGACTCATCAACGCCTAGCCCAAACCTCTGAACCGAATTTTCACCAAAAGTATATGACTAGGGGTAGAATTTTCCGGGGAGTGCACTATGTGTATAGTTTTTTGTTATCGATTTTCTGGAAACCGATTTTTTTAATTTTTCTTATTTTTTGAAACGAATAATCTGATTCAAATCTCAACAAATATGATCAAATAGGGGTAGAATTTTCCGAGGAGTATTCTGAAGTGTATAATTTTTTCGTTACCGATCTTTTGGAAGCCGGTATCGAATTTTTTAAAATAATTTTTCCAAAAATATATGAAAGGGGTAGCATTTTCAGGGGAGTCTGGAAACCGGGGTGAAAAGGGTTCTAAAATCGGTTTCTGTTTTCATGGATTCGTTAATATCTTTTAGCTGTTGATTGAGATAATTTTTATCAAATATATTCGTAAAGAAAAAAAGATAAAATTAAAGAAAAGAGAAAGAAAACCTACTAAAATCGATCGATAATAATGCGTACGCGATTTGCGGTGACGTCATGCATGTTGAACATAGTACACTAATATTTTTTTAAATGTAAGATTTCAAACTTCACTATAAAATTGTCAAAACCGTTATAGTGCGAATGGTTTAACATGTACGAGGTTATAGAATATAGTCGATAAAGAAAAAGATAAAAATTAACGAAAAAGAACAGAAAAGTGTTCAAATAAGGGACAAGAGGAGCGAGAGAGAGACGAGAGAGAGGATAGAGAAAAAAGAGAGAGAGAGAGCGAGAGAGAGGAGAGAGAGAGTAGAGAGAGAGAGATGAAAGAAGGTAATTTATAATCATTTCTTAGTGGATGATTACGTCATAAAAGGAATACACCCTCCAAATTTCAAGTCTCTAGGTTCCAGGGGTTGAACTGGCGTGGAGAGGTAGTCAGACTACTAATTATATATATAACGAAAAATGTATACACGCATAATTAAACCGGAAATCTAACCCTATGTGACTTGATTAATTTGCTGAGATTGATACAATTATTTTTCAAAAAAGATAAGAAAAATTAAAATAAATCGGTGTCCGAAAATCGATAACAAAAAAAACTGATACACATAGTGGCACCCCGGAAAATTTACCCCCATTTTCAGTTACTTGAATAAACTGCTCAGATTGATAATAAGCAGTATGGTGAAACTAGTAACTAACAAAAACAATTCTATTACCTGAATAACTGCAAACATGAAATAAACGTGAAAGATACGTTGTAATATACACCACACCTTCTCATCTCTCTATCTACTCTCATCTCGTGATAACTGCGAACACGATGTAATGTCGAAAATGTGAGATATTTTTTTTTAATACAACTGCAAATTGTGAAACACATTAAATGTTGGACACATTCATGATTGTATCCTTACTTAGTCACATTCCTATCTCTCTCTCTCTCTCCCTCTATTCTCTCCCTCCTCTCACTCCTACATCTCTCTCTCCTCTTCTCAATACGAAAGAAACATAAATTATAAATCCGATTTAAAAAAATATGGTAAACATTAAGCAATTAAAACATACTAAAACAATAATATAGGCATTTTATAAAATATAAATAAATTAAACATACTGAAATAATATTTTTTATTTTATAAATACCTTATTTTCTCTCTCTCTCTCTCTCTCTCTCTCTCTCTCTCTCTCTCTCTCTCTCTCTCTCTCTCTCTCTCTCTCTCTCTCTCTCTCTCTCTCTCTGAATAACTGCGAACACGATGTAATGTCGAAAAATGTGAGATATTTTTTTTTTTTAATATACGCCCTTCTCTCTCTTTCTCACGCTTCTTTAATCAAT
The DNA here is from genome assembly GCF_030848805.1 of Temnothorax longispinosus. Classification (NCBI taxonomy): domain Eukaryota; kingdom Metazoa; phylum Arthropoda; class Insecta; order Hymenoptera; family Formicidae; genus Temnothorax; species Temnothorax longispinosus. The sequence goes on along the minus strand of NW_027270262.1, from coordinate 5,839 downwards.
TACAAACTGCAAAATTGTGAAACAACATATAAAATGTTTGACACATTCATAAAAACAATAATATATTCACAAAACAATAATATAGGCATTTTATAAAATATAAATAAATTAAACATACTGAAATAATATTTTTTATTTTATAAATACCTTATTTTCTCTCTCTCTCTCTCTCTCTCTCTCTCTCTCTCTCTCTCTCTCTCTCTCTCTCTCTGTCTCTCTCTCTCTCTCTTTCCCTTATTTGGAACAATTTCTTTTCTTTTCTTTAATTTTTATCTTTTTCTTTACGAATATATTCTATAACCTCGTAATGTTAAACCATTCGCACTATAACGGTTTTGACAATTTTATAGTGAAGTTTGAAATCTTACATTTAAAAAAATATTAGTGTACTATGTTCAACATGCATGACGTCACCGCAAATCGCGTACGCATTATTATCGATCGATTTAGTATGTTTTCTTTTCTTTTCTTTAATTTTTATCTTTTTCTTTACGAATATATTTGATAAAAATTATCTCATCAAGCCTAAAAGATATTAACGAATCCATGAAAACACATTTTAACCCTTTTCACCCCGGTTTCCAGACTCCCCTGAAAATTCTTACCCTATTTCATATATTTTTGGAAAAAATTTTTTAAAATTTATACCGGCTTCCAAAAGATCGGTAACGAAAAATTAAATTTGATCTATAATTTGTTGAGATTTGATCAATTTTTTTCAAAAAATAAGAAAAATTAAAAAAAATCGGTTTCCAGAAAATCGATAACAAAAAACTATACACATAGTGGCACTCCCCGGAAAATTCTACCCCTATTTCATATACTTTTGGTGAAAATTCGGTCATACAGATAGGTTGGGTTAGATTAGTTTTTGGGGGGTGGGGACGCAACCCCTCACCCTTTTATCTCACTACACTCATACTTATAAATTAGCTCGTAAGTGTATACATTTACTGAATTTTACGCTTTTATTGTCACATACATATATATATATTAGTACGAAAGTATATATTCTATATAATCGAGGTAGTCAAATTCCTTGTGAAATGTTAACCAGCTATCGTAACTCGAGTTTATCGATTCCAGAAGGCAATTAGTTCCGCCTCGTGGTACTCAAGGGCCATTATACCTACGCCCTTTTCTTCGTTTACCATACCTATTCATGTTTTCCACTTCCCCGCGGTTTTGGCAATTTTTCAATATCAGCCAATATCTCTTGATTTACTCGGTATTTTCCCCAAAGTGGTCATTTTTCTACCTTTTTAAAGCTGATTCCTCTTAAAACTATAATTATTTTATTGTTATAGTATTGACTTATATGATTTTTTAGCTTTTATACTTGATTATAAATTCATATGTGTAATTTATAATTCTTTTACTTTCGTTTTGTCATGTTTTTCGTTTTCATGATCCATGTCGATAAGTTGCTTTTATCAAATATCAATCACGATGAATCGCGGTCAATTAAAAGAGCATGTTGTCATCAATTCTTTCGCTAATCGAATTATGTCCTTGGTATAGTATCTGTTGGCAGGCGCCACGGTATTTGTGGTATATCCAGGCGCGGACTATTCACGCTCGTGTCCATTGCTTCGTAATTGATACTCTCTTACCGAGGCACGTTGACGGGTAGTTTTAACGCACCATCGAGGCGGCGATCGTTACGTCCGTTAAAATATAGAGAATGTTCCGAACCTTCTCTCTCAATATCTCTTTCTCTCTATGTCTTCGTGCACAGTGGCTCATCGATCAATCCGGAAACATGCCACGCGTTTATACACCTGCGCTACCTGAGCGATTTGATTGATGATATCACATTGTAAGCGTCGATCGGCCGAAACCTACGTCCGTGCAATTCAATCTGCATGGCGAAACGTATGCCTTGCTTTCAACGCGGAAATATCGATGGTACGTTGTTGAGAAAATTGTAGGCGAGCGCATGGGCTGCGGAATACCGTGAACGACAAACTCATTATCGTGTTTATCTTATCGACGAGAGGAAGAGCTGAGTAAACTGATTAATACAAAACTGTACTTTTATTCTGCTGTGTTCAACTTCAATATTTGTTCAACGTGGATAATTGAAAGAATGCATGTCGCGGACTGAAAAAAATTTCTCGTCGTATACACTTGTCGGTGCGCTTATCCGCTTAACATCGCGGGGACACCACGCCGTTGGTTCCATCGCTAACGGAATTCTTACTTTATCGAGGAAACTCATGCCTGATTAGCTCGCGAAAGGAAGCAAGAGTATTTCGAGACCGTTAACGCAGCTGGGTAGAATCCAGCGCGGGGTAGATAGCTATGACAAGACGAGAGTTTACACGGTAGACGGGAGTAATTACATCCAAGTTTCGGCCCGAGTTCTCTCGCTCCTTGCTCATCCCACGCTTCTCTCCTCTCTCGCGGCCTTCACTATCGGACCCGCCGCGTTTCCGTATCTCATCGTGCTCTTCCTCCGCTGTCTCGCAATCCGCCTGACGCGAGTAGCGCATCGCCATGCTCCGCGCTACAGAGATATATAATACTCGCGTAACGTATTATCTACAACTACGAATCTATCCGAAGACATACGTTTTATATATACCGGCTACGGAAGATTAATCAGTCAAAAGTGCTGCATTTGCGTCGCTAAGCCGCGACTTGACCGCGCTTATCATATGAGAGATGCAACGAAGTATATGTCCATGTAGAGGTATATTATGAGTAAAGAGAGATTCGTCTCCGTTAAATTCGACATTTAATGATTTGTAGATGTCTTTCTTTACAACGTTTTATTTTGATATTATATTTAGAGTCAGTTAGATTCCTCTTTTTATTATATTTGAATTCCTTTTTATTGTACTTTTTATGCTCGTATTTCGTGTATAAATTGACATCTGTACTTTACAAATGTTCCCGCCGACTGCAAAATGCGTACATAGGTATAAATTTGTTCGCCAGATTTTTATATGAGTTAAGCTTGATTTACAGCTCGCTCTTTATCCGTTACAATCAAGAAGGTACAGAAACCCGAGCAGGAAACGTAAATCAATGCCTTGTTGATCACTTAATGGATCGTTTCAGCTCCGCGAGGTGAGACCCGAACGTGTTTCGTCACGTTAATTATGCCAGATCTGTTTATATTAGCTACGTCCCTTTTTAATCTCGTCCCAACGACTTCTTCTGCTTCTCTTTCAATGTGAATTGCATTTATTAAGATCGGGATTTCTGTTAATTATCCATGTTTTTTTCCTTTCAAGACCGTGTGTAAAACATGATGCGCTGCGATTTGCTCGTTGAATGTCTCAAATTTCCAAAATGTTGCAAGATTTATATATTTCCACGATCCTCTCTTATACGAAGTAATAAATAACAAGGCTACGACAGGATGCGAGATGCGAGCTATGAGAATAGTGATAAATGACTATCAAGACAGCAGCAGTATCCCTTTACAAGGGAGATGACTGAAAAGAAGCATCGTTAATTTTACATGATATCAATTTTCTGCGCAGATTATATGTGATGATCATCGTCATTTGCTGTTTTGTGATACATCACTGAAAATTATTGCAAACCGCCGAGGTAAAGATTTGTTTGCGTATTTTTTTTTTTCACTTCAATCATCCAATCATTATTAACGTCATATAAAATTAGTTGTGATCGCGAACGGAGATTTATAGCGCAATTTATCACGGAGACTCAATCTAATCAATTAGCAATAAATATTTCTACATGACTCCACTCAGAGTCAGATTGAATTGAAGCAAACGAGTCGCGAAAGACGAATTGCTTCGCTGAGCCGAAACTTGATTCTTCTCCACTCTCTCTATCTTCCGTCTAATGTTATTTTTTTTATTATCCATGGAAAATTGAGTTTCGCTTTTTTTTCTTCCTCGTCCCTGCACGAAGTAGTCCATTCGGATGGTCTCGTTCGATTTCCTCTTTGCGCGCGCGAGCCTTAACACCTCCCCGTGTGGAAATCTCCCCATCTTATCCCCACTTATTATTGGATTCCAATGAGATTTCCCCAAGTAATGAAAACTAAAAGGATTCCAATCTGTCTTTCTAACTTAGAACCTGGTTTTGTTGAATTATTAGGGAAATATAAGTATTTCCGGTCAGTTCCTCGTTAGGAAATCAGGCATTTGCACATGACAGGTTAGGTTAGGTTCAACCCGGTCATTCAACCCGGATGCCGATTGGTAATTCCTAGGTCCGTGCTCGGCGCTGCAATCGCTTTAGAGATACCCATATACATAGGGGAATCCTAGGGGGATACATAGGGGGATACATAGGGGAATCCTAGATGTAATACCTAAAGCGGGAAGCACAGACTTCTGCACAACGCATAACATGCGTAAGCATAAGAAAATTGATTGGTTCATACACATGCGCAATAAACCAATCAGTTTTCTTATGCTTACGTATTATGCGTTATGCAAAAGTCTGTGTTCCCCGCTTAATTTTGCGCAATTCTTAATAAATAACGACATAACCTGAAAACAGTGTTCTCAATTCGTTCGCATCAAATTGTGCATTGTGTATTAAGTGTGTAAACATCTTTTTCTTATTAAATATTGTATCGCTCCGATATTAGCGGTTGGCTCTTACTTGTCTTTTACAAGCCTACAATGTATAGTGAGAAAGATAGAAGAAAAGCTCGAGAACGAAAACAAATTTACAGACATCTTCAAAAAGAATTACAGCAGGAGATCCAGCAAGCGCATGCAAATAGTAAGTACTTAAATATATATAGGTTCGTCGATTAAATGAGACTGATTTTATATAAACGATTATAAGCAGTTTTATTTTATTGGAAATTCTTCTAGCATTGACACGGCGAATGATACAGTCAATCAATGACTGGAACTATTTGTAAAGATTTTGTCTCGCCTTGCAGGGAGCTTGTCACGGCTTTTGTAGGTTCTTAATATCTTTAAAAAAAGCTTCCTTTTAATCTTTGACCCAACAACAAGACAGATGCTTGCTCATCTACATTTCTGATTTAGCTATTTATCATCACGTCCTGCTCCTAAAATTGAAATTGTCGTAGAAAGGAAGATTTGTCAAACATTATAGACACTGCAAAATGCAATGATAAGCATTTTATAAGCCATTCGATATAAAATCTTCACAATTTGTTCCAATCGTTAACTGACCGTGTCATTCTTTGTATCGATGCTGAAAGACTTTATTTTTAATATAATAAAGTTATTTCGATCATAATCTTTGTATTTTTTTGTAACAAAACAATTCTATTATTTAATTGCCCGACTGTCTACATATGTGCACATTAAGTAAAATTTTAACATAAATCTAAATATAAATAAAAAACAAAATTAATTAGTATGAAATATTGATTGTTTTAGAAACAGTTAGCGATAATAGCGCTACGTATGTTGGTCTTCAAGTTGAAGAGGAAGAAGAAAACTTACATCATAATGATGATGTTTTTGCTGAAAATGTCTGTAATGAATCTTTTGATAATGATGGTAATATAGATGTACCAATAAATGAAAATACAGAGGATACATTAGAAAATCTTGATTTTGAAGAAGGTTTGTAATTAAAAACTCTATATTATAGTAAATATTCTTCATTGATTTTGTAGTTCTTGTTTATGTTAATTTAAGAAAAATTTTGCGTTTTTGAAATAGCATTTTATTATTAACTTATAATAATTTTTTAAGCAGGACTTTCGCATACATATACAATAATCTGCTTTTATAGATAATTCAGATGTTGAAAGAACAGAAGACGAAGTGGCACAAATAAAGAAATGGGCCTTACAAAATAATATCTCCCAAGTAGCTTTGCAAGGCTTAATAGATATTTTGAGAAATCTCCTACCACAATT
>NW_027270261.1:0-9618 GCF_030848805.1 Temnothorax longispinosus | reverse complement strand
CGCGCGCGCCATTTAATTCTACATCTAAACTAAAATCACAAATTATTCTCAATTTGTATCAATACTTATTTGTATATAAATTCTTACATATATAAAAATTCAAAGTTATATTATATTCGTGGAAAAGAAGAAAGCACGTTCACTAATTAAATAAGAAAAATATCTTTATTATGTTCTATAAATGTTATTATATAAATCAAATATTAGCCAATGCAAAAAATCACTTATTTGCCAGGTGGTGACGAAAAGAATTGATGAGTGCTGATTTCAAATGGTTTACTTTTTTCAATCAATACCATTATCTTATTTAAATCTTTTTGCGGTAGTCTTTAAAATTCTTTAGTGTCTGTAATTTCTTTTATGTGCAATTTAATAAAATTATCAAATGTGTTTCCAAAAATTTGGCATTGTGCAATAACGCAAGCTGTATAAGTTTCAATAATATATAGCGTAACAAATAATGTTTACAAGTTGAGTTTAAAGTTGGTACAACATACTTGTCAGCTGTTAATAATTTTTTAAAACATGTCATAATTACATTGGCCGATATTCATAGTCACATCTTATATTTCAATTACAAATTGAGAATAATTTTACAAATTGAGAATAATTTGTGAAGAGAGAGAAAGAGAGAGAGAGAGAGAGAGAGAGAGAGAGAGAGAGAGAGAGAGAGAGAGAGAGAGAGAGAGAGAGAGAGAGAGAGAGAGAGAGAGAGAGAGAGAGAGAGAGAGAGAGAGTGTGCGAGTGCGAGTGCGAGTGCGAGAGGGCGAGAAGGCGAGAGGGCGAGAAGACGAGAGGGCGAGAGAGTGAGAGGGCGAGAAAACGAGAGAGAGAGAGAGAGAGAGAGAGAGAGATTTTCATTTACTTTTCGTAGAGTTCTTCTTGCTCGACTTCGTTGATATTATTGATGTGTGCGTAATCCGGTATGCGTTTGGCTCTCCTTTATGCACACGGCTTCACGCGCCTACGATCTCGGTACGGAGCACTACGTCGTTTCCGATTAGACACCCTCGCGACACTTTGTATGCTTATTGCGACAATTTTATGCTATCTCTTAGTGAATATTTGCTGAAAAACACAACATATTTGTTTATTTGTTAGAGTATGAAGTGACTTTCATGTACCGCACAAACAGTTTGACGGTTACGTTTGTCAAATCAAATATGCACAATAAATATTTATTTTTCTTAACGCACGATTTATACTGAAATTAATAAGTAACAATATATAATAATATAACGATATAATATACATGTATATCGTAGGAGCGTCTATACCTAAAAAAAGAACAGCTCGGCGATACGGCTAAGGCACCACTTTGTAAAATGAAAAGTTTTTAAAAATATTTTTTTGCTCTTTAAGGTTTATGCAATAAAGTTCTTATAAAAAGTTTTCGATTAAGTAAATTAATTTCCTTAAATAAATTGCCAAAGTTAGGTATCATTTTTAGGCCTCAGAGATGATAAATACGCCCATGAAAAAAATTTAAAATTATATGTGTGCGATTTAAAAATGATTAAAGTTTGAATATTAATTTTTGAAAAACCGACGACTATATCATTCCAATATCAAAGAATAACGCAACACGAGGAGATTGAGACAAAAATTATTCCACAATATTTTATCGAAAAAATGGTCTTTAAATTGAAATAAAATTCTCAACATGTTAGTGTGGCGAAATGAAGCAAATAGGATCATTCGTGGCAATGTCCTAGTTGACCAGAGGTTTACTCGAGAACGATTACCGTGCCGGATCACCCTGACTCGGATTATTATATTTTCATTCGCGTCTCATTTTGTTGTAATATCTTCAAACGTTGTCATAATGTCTTGCAACAAAAATATATCATATAGAATGATATTTCAGTACAAATGTTTGTAACAATGGAAAGCTATGCAAACTCGTGCGATTGCATTTGCCGTAAATATGGAAAGCGTCAATTTTAACGATAAATATTCATTAGGGGTATTCAAATAAGTTAAAGTTTAATGGTTTGACAGGTTATGTCGGGTTAAAGTCGAGTAAAAAGTTAATTAATTAACTTTGGGCGCGCTACTCTTTAAGGTTATGCAAAATACATAAGTGACTCATTAACCTATCACATTAATCTTTGGGTTAAAAGTTTAAAAATTAACTTTTTACTCGACTTTAACCCGACATAACCTGTCAAACCGTTAAACTTTAACTTATTTGAATACCCCTATTATTTTACTGTTCTGGCGTAAGTTTCTAAAATTTATTAAATAAATAATTGATAAATAATGAAAGTTATGAAATAAACATTTTATTACAATTTGACATAATTGGTTATATATTATTCGAACGACGAATGCATGATTTATTCAAGTATGTTTCGTGCTCGACCGGATTCAGCGGAGCACGATTTATGCCGGTATCACAGAAAGATTGCGAAACGAGAGGAGGGCTGCGGATGAGAAAACGACTTACTTTACAGCAATTAATTTGCACCGCGGGACCTTTTGTCACACTTGACGGATACTGTCGTGGTTCGAATCGCTCGGAATTAAATCTTGTGGCGTCAATAGTCTGCCGAAAACGCGAGACGGAGATCTTGCCGAGCATCGATTTGATGCCCTTACGACTGAAATCTTGCGATCGAGGAAATCTTGCTCGTGAGGCAGACTCCGAGCGCGAACGCGATTCGATAACAGAGATTCCGTACGAGCTTCTTGGATAAGCTCGATAATCACTCATGGAGAATACTCATGGAGAATGTTGCGTTAAGCCGAGAGAACTTGCTTCTGATACGTGCAAAACCAATGTGCCGCGATCGTTCTCTTCCGCCCGGAAGGTTCTCGAGGGCCGAAAACGAAGGTGAGGTATGGAACGCGGCGCTCTCTGATTGATCATTCGACGATTGACGGAGTTGCGCTGTGGACACAATTTTCGCGAACAAAGACACTGCGCGTGTCATGAGTTGCGCCGTACTCCGATTCTCGACAATTCCGGTATGCGCGTACCTGTATGTACGTGGGGCGGGATCGACGCGTGATCTACCACGCGGGACGGCGTGATCGACAACCCCATGCGGATCGAATCCGTGCCGCGAGACTGATAGTAGGCACGTCGCAGTCAGCCTCGCGGCCCGATTACATAGAGAATATGTTCGATCCTTAACAAAGTACAATTGCAATAAATAACATTCATTCTGTATGACTTAATCTTGAATACACGTTCAAGCAATTTTTTCATAATTATATTATTCTTTAATTATCATTTTTCCGTAAATTACGCTGGAAAAATGTTTATTAGCGATACATGTTTTTACAGGATTAAATGTGACCAATAATTGAAAAAATTGAAAACGCCGAACAAACGTTATCCTTTTATAATTGGTCACTCCGTTTGCTATCAAACTTAATAATATTCGTCTTTAAATAATTTTTTATAAACCGTTCACCTTTCCTATTAATACTTTTTTCAAGTATTAACACAAACAAAGGTATAGGTGATCTAAGGATGTTTCATATTTAATTATTTAAAACAACGATTTTACCTTTTTATTATTCGTAATAATTTTTTTTTTAAACGATAGAGTATCATGTAAGGGAGATTGAGATTGAATTTAATGAAGATCGGTAATAGGGTTTTTTTTTTTTTAACTTTTGATTTTTGACACTGCAATATGCACAGGATGATCTACAGAACAACTGGAAATTTTTAATACAATATACAACTAATAAAATTAAATAAAACATTTATTGATAACATAAGTTTATAAGGATTCTTATTTTCCATTTCCTTTTTGTTTTAGAATCAACCTATAGACTGAGATATTCATAACTAAACTACGTTAAGTGTAATTAGTAATAATCTTAATCCTACATCTAAACTCAAATCACAAATTATTCTCAATTTGTATCAATACTCATTTGTATATAAATTCTTACATATATAAAAATTCAAAGTTATATTATATTCGTGGAAAAGAAGAAAGCACGTTCATTAATTAAATAAGAAAAATATCTTTATTATGTTCCATGAATGTTATTATATAAATCAAATATTAGCCAATGCAAAAAATCACTTATTTGCCAGGTGGTGACGAAAAGAATTGATGAGTGCTGATTTCAAATGATTTACTTTTCTCAATCAATACCATTATCTTATTTAAATCTTTTTGCGGTAGTCTTTGAAATTCTTTAGTGTCTGTAATTTCTTTTATGTGCAATTTAATAAAATTATCAAATGTGTTTCCAAAAATTTAGCATTGTACAATAACGCAAGCTGTATAAGTTTCAATAATATATAGCGTAACAAATAATGTTTACAAGTTGAGTTTAAAGTTGGTACAACATACTTATCAGCTGTTAATAATTTTTTAAAACATGTCATAATTACATTGGCCGATATTCATAGTCACATCTTATATTTCAATTACAAATTGAGAATAATTTTACAAATTGAGAATAATTTGTGAAGAGAGAGAAAGAGAAAGAGAGAGAGAGAGAGAGAGAGAGAGAGAGAGAGAGAGAGTGCGAGTGCGAGTGCGAGAGCGAGAGCGAGGCCGAGAGGACAAGATGGCGAAAGGGCGAGAGGGCGAGAGGGCGAGAGAACGAGAGAGCGAGAAAGCGAGAAGGCGAGAAAGCGAGAGAGCGAGAGGGCGAGAGGGCGAGAAAGCGAGAAAGCAAGAGAGCGAGAGGGCGAGAGGGCGAGAGGGCGAGAGAACGAAAGGGCGAGAGAGCGAGAGGGCGAGAGAGCGAGAGGGCGAGAGAGCGAGATGGCGAGAGAGCGAGAGAGCGAGAGAGCGAGAGGGCGAGAGAGCGAGAGGGCGAGAGGGCGAGAGAGCGAGAGAGCAAGAGGGCGAGAGAGCGAGAGAGCGAGAGGGCGAGAGGACAAGATGGCGAAGGGCGAGAGGGCGAGAGGGCGAGAGAACGAGAGAGCGAGAAAGCGAGAAGGCGAGGAAGCGAGAGAGCGAGAGGGCGAGAGGGCGAGAAAGCGAGAAAGCGAGAGAGCGAGAGGGCGAGAGGGCGAGAGGGCGAGAGGGCGAGAGAACGAAAGGGCGAGAGAGCGAGAGGGCGAGAGAGCGAGAGGGCGAGAGAGCGAGAGGGCGAGAGAGCGAGAGAGCGAGAGAGCGAGAGAGCGAGAGGGCGAGAGAGCGAGAGGGCGAGAGGGCGAGAGAGCGAGAGAGCGAGAGGGCGAGAGAGCGAGAGAGCGAGAGGGCGAGAGGGCGAGAAGGCGAGAAAGCGAGAGAGCGAGAGGGCGAGAGGGCGAAAGGGCGAGAGAGCGAGAAGGCGAGAGAGCGAGAGGGCGAGAGAGCGAGAGGGCGAGAGAGAGAGAGGGCGAGGGGCGAGAGAGCGAGAGGACGAGGACGAGAGGGCGAGAGAGCGAGAGAGCGAGAGAGCGAGAGAACGAGAGAGCGAGAGAGCGAGAGAGCGAGAGAGAGAGAGATATATATATATTTTTTTATTTACTTTTCGTAGAGTTCTTCTTGCTCGACTTCGTTAATATTATTGATGTGTGCGTAATCCGGTATGCGTTCGGCTCTCCTTTATGCACACGGCTTCACGCGCCTACGATCTCGGTACGGAGCACTACGTCGTTCCCGATTAAACACCCTCGCGACACTTTGTATGCTTATTCCGACAATTTTATGCTATCTCTTAGTGAACATTTGCTGAAAAACAATTAATTTGTTTTAATCTTTATTTACTTAGCAACGATGAAAATCAATATTAATTACTTGAAGTTGTAATCAAATGTGTAAAGCCCGATTAACGATGTCATGTAAACGTAGTCATAATGAATTTAATCTGATTATTATTACTTATTATTACTTATTACCTATTATTACTTATTATTACTTTATCTCAAAATTTGCAGTAGTTACAACGAAAATGGACATTTCTCCAAAAATTCAAAAATTAAAAAAAAATAACTTTCCTTTAATAATAACTTTTGCAAATATTTAATAATTTCCAGAATCCGAACATTTTAATTTACGTTATATTAAAAAAAAAACATTTATTTGTGTATGTATACATACCTCTTGCATGTGCTCTTTTGATCCAATTTTCTTGAATATTTCTGCCAATTGCTGACAAGTTGACTTGGACAAGTGTTTTGGTGTCCTTCCCACATTATTTGATTTTGGCGTCACCTTAGCTGTGGCATTAATCTCATCTGACTTAAGACTCTATTGAGATAAATGTTATTAATTAATTCCTGATTTATATAATTTAACATATCTACACGTAGTAATATTAATATCTAATATAAACGATACAATTACTTCAATATTTAAAAAAATTATGTATATAATTATACGAAACTAACCGCGATTAATCTGATTAAGTAAGCTTGTAATTCAGATTCATTCGTATTGTTTATTAGCGTCAAGTGATGTTGTATCGAACTGCCTTTCACTCTAGTCATACTATGAAGAACTGTCTTGATTGTCCGCAGCGGAGTGTCGGACTTTCGTTTCTTCCACCATGTAGTAGGATAATCCTATAAAAATAACATATATAATACATATAATGTTGTCGCACTGAAATATTAATTTAAGACATAGAACAGCGCAATTAAAACGTTTACTGACTTATTAGTAACTCATGTTAATTGCAAAATGTGCACAATAGTAATCTTTCTTATTGCATTCTCATTTACTTGAATAAGATGAGAAATTGCATTACCTTAAGGAAACGATGCACTTCCAAGAGTATTGTATCGTAATCTAAATCAGCGGTCCAATTTGACATTGTTTTCACTATTTTCCAGAAGCATTTCATCACCAACTTTTCATATTTCGAGGGAACATTTGATTCAGCGCAGGAATGAAGCAGCTTGATCAATACACTGAAAACAAACGTAATAAAATAGAAATAAAAAATTAAAATAAACAATATCACGTTATTGTTTCTCTTTTAAAATCGTACCATATAATGGTGGTATGATTAGAATTGTCAATAATTTTCACCATGATGTTATTGATCACTCTGTAATACGCTGCAGCCTGATGCAAATACTGCAACCTGTTTTCGGCCAACAAACTTATCATCTGATCTACTAATTCCTTCAAATGCATGAAAGGAACATTCTTCCCGAGAAATCCACTGTCATAAAACTGGAAAAAAAGTTTTAAATAAAAAAAGTTCAAGATTTTTTTAAATCGCTAATTAAAATTTTTTATGCAAGCCTAATTTAAACCTTGTATATGAAAATTTCTTATACAGAATATTTTTCGAAAATTTCAAATACTTTTAACACATTCGAACGTCAAGAGAAAAATACAAACGTTTTCTATTGCATTCATGGACTGAACATCGGTCTCAAGACTCTAATAAGCTAAATTAAATAAACTCGATATCGGAACGATACCAGAATATCACATTGCCAATATCAAATTGTATATATTATGTAAGTACTGAGCGACATATCTAGATGAAAAACCTATCCAGAGCAATAATTAACATATGAGCCGCGCGTCATCCAGTCTAATATTGGAACATTAAACATTAACGAGTAACCAAGGTATACTATACGGTACATCTAAAGTACTGCCACATAAATTAGGAGTTTGGTATAAAAATGAGGCATAATTTCACAATCAGGAAATTTTTCTAATGCTACTCCTCTATCTCTCAATTAATGTATCCGTATATCAAACATGACAATGTAATTCCCATCATTAAACTAAATCATGCATAAATATTAATATTGTGCCTTCAAATATATATGTTTAAAGAGAATAACGATTTCTTAAACAACTACTGTATTCTTATGTCGGTAGCAAACAGTCTTAACAACGAGCGTAGACTAATCATATCGCGTTCCATAATCGTGTAGCCCTTGCGTTGGTATGTATTATGTTACGTGCTAGGAATTAATAGCTCTCATTAGATGTAACGTAGCAACGTTAGTAGCGATTGACAATTGACGACAACGCAACGTAGTTGCTCAGCCACTGTACCGTTAACCAGAGCTTCTTTAGGCTTATTGCTCTGCTGCATACGAGGAGGACGAGACCGATGTTCTCTTTGGCCTTTAGGTCCCTGCGAACTGTTGTTAAACATGAATTCGTTAAAGTAATAATGTAGATATTTACATTAATAAGAAAATATTCAATTTTTTAATGTTTTGTTCAATTGTATTATGTATGCACTTAATTATAGACATACGTTATACATCTTCGGTTCCAGCAGGAGAAACCAAACGTATGTTAAATAATTACGACAAAATTATGTAAACAAGGACCTAAAAACCAAAGAGAACATCGGTCTCGTCCTCTTCGTATGCAACAGAGCAATAAACCTAAAGAAAGTCTGGTTCACAGTACAGTAACTGAGCAACTACGTTGCATTGTCGCCAATCGCAAATCGCTACTAACGTTGCTACATTACATCTGATGAAAGCTATTAACTCCCAGCACGTAACATGATACATACCGACAGAAAGTTTCTTCAACACCGCACCAATATTAATTCTGCGTCCTTAGCGAACATCTTTGGTTTCTCGAAAGGAATAGCCACGCCACCTTTAACGGTTTCCCACTTTCCTTTGCCATCATCTTCGTCACGTTTCTTTTCTCGTTCTTTTTCTTTGCGTTCTTTACGTTGCTCTTTCGTCTTCGCTTTATCCTTGTTCTCCTCCTAGGCTAAAGCCCTATGTAAAAAAAACATTATGGTGTTATATAATATATCATGCTTCATGTTATCGGCGTTTTAAATATAAAATATTTCGCGTCTTACCTGTTATCAGAGCGGCGAGACCTTTAGCGTAAAATCGACAATACATCGCCCCCAAGCATCCATACATGGAATTGGCTGTGAGGTTCAACGCCATTTGCTTGATATGATAATCCATTTTCTGTTCCGGCAATAGATTCGGCGCTTTCATGACTTGCTTGATCTGCTGTCTATTTTTGACTAATTTGTGACTCTCCATCGGGATCATACCTGACTCCAGATTTAACTCGAGAATATTTAATTGCTGCACTGTATAAATTATGTTTTAATCCAGATATTTACTTCATGAATAAAAAATAAATATATAAAAATATATTCAGATCTCACCTTTATCGAGGTTAATATTAATAATAATATTAACCTCGCGACACGACGCGCGTCGATTAACCTCGCGACACGACGCGAGCTGTCACATCATGACACACACGACGCACTATACACGCACGAAACTCGCCACACTCCGCGATGACAGTCCCTCGCACGGGATGAAGCAAGCTACGCGGCGCGGCAATCAATCGAGATAGCCAATCGGCATCGCGGAAAAGAGGCTTCAATTTTACGATACAAACGAAATTCACTCAGGTAACACACGCCTTTTTTATAAATGGACTAGACACTACAGACGCGCGCGCTTCGCGCGCGCCATTTAGCTTTAACATTATTAATCGCGACACGACGCGGGTCGATTAACCTCGCGACACGACGCGAGCTGTCACATCATGACACACACGACGCACTATACACGCACGAAACTCGCCACACTCCGCGATGACAGTCCCTCGCACGGGATGAAGCAAGCTACGCGGCGCGGCAATCAATCGAGATAGCCAATCGGCATCGCGGAAAAGAGGCTTCAATTTTACGATACAAACGAAATTCACTCAGGTAACACACGCCTTTTTTAAAAGT
>NW_027270260.1:0-9639 GCF_030848805.1 Temnothorax longispinosus | reverse complement strand
TAAGTCTACCACTTTCATATCTAAATGCTTCAGTTGTCGAAATCTTCCCTTTAGCAGTACTGTTTGAGATCATGCGCAATCTTCGCGTACGTTTCAGGAAGTAAAGTCATCGCAACTTATACGCATTCTAGCAATCTAACGGATAAAAATATCCAACGCGTTATCGCAATCGCAATTCAAGCAGCCTCGTCAGCATTAAATTTGTCGACGTTAAAGTTTAGTGTTATAGAATCATAGCATGGATCTTTCTATTGCTCGCGTTCTGGAAAGTTCGTTAATTGCTTGCAAACAGCCTCAGCTGACAGAGGGCACAAATAAAGTCAAGCCACCGCGCTCACACAATAGAAAGATTCAGGCTACAAATAAAACGAGCGCAAACATGTAACGATCTTCTCGGGTCGTCACTTGAAACGGTGACGTATGCACGGTGACGTTAGGCCACCGGTGGCCAATCACCTCCCCGAAATTATCGGCAATTAGCCTGGAGGGAGGCTCGTCTCCGAGACGATAAAAGACCGCCGCTGCGCCGCGGAAACGCTTGTCCGCTTTTCGGCTTTACGCCCGGTTATCGCTTCGCAATTTTCCACACCGCTATACCGCTACTTCGTGCGCGCTTGCTTTTGCCGTCGCGCTGTGCTGACGCTTGTGCTCGCTATCGCTTGCGACCTGTTCCTGAAAGGGAATCATTGTACATATTTGTGGATGTATTAAAATTCAGACATTATTAAACTTTTATTTTTCGTGTTACGTGCTGTGTCTTTCTTGTGGTCGTCTTCCACCTCGCGCTATCTCGCGCTACCGCGCGCTCTCGAACAAGTACAAAAAAACGTTCAACGATTTGTCTTGACTGCGACAGTACTCTATTGAAGCGCTTCTGTGCCTGAAAAAGAAAATTCACAATAGTTCAAAAGTACTGATAGGTACAAACAGCTCTGTTTAACAGACTCAAGATAAATTCCCAATGAAACTTACTCGTGTCAGGGTATGCCTTGTCAGCTATGATGTATTCACCATTTGGGAAGAGAGTATACACATTACGCTCTGCATCCAGAAACAAGTCAGAGTTCCGGAAAATGCGTCGATCACCCACTGAACCAGCAAAACAGTCAGTAAACCTCAGTTCTGAATCACACACTGTCTGAAGAACTACAGCATATTCTTTCTTCCTTGTCCTATAATGCAGTGAGCGTTCCTAGGGCACAAACAGAAAAATATACTATATGAACAATACAGAAACTGTGACAATACATGTAATAAGATAAACCTTAGGAGCCTCAATGCTTATATTACAGTCATCAATCGCACCAATTACATCTGGCATATTGGAAAGACGCTGAAACTTTTGTTTTACAGGATCAAGATGATCTCCTGCTGGCCACTTAATGACATTTTTTGCTATGTTGTTGAGAGCTGCAACAACTCGTTGGATGCTGGCATTCACAGATGACTTTGCGAGATCATGCTTCAGACCCACAGACCTGGTATAAGAACAGCACAATCAGCATTTATATTGAGTATAAGCTGTCAGGTTACTAAATTCATGCATTCACAATTTTATATAAATGTCGTAGGTAAATGGTTATTTTAGGAAAATAGCTTCTGACTAGGCAAATGCTATCTGTCTGGCCAAATAGCTTTCACCATTTATTTTTGCTATTTTCCTAGTCAAATATTATTTTTTTAGGCAAATACTATTTGATTAAACCGCTGTTAGGCAAATGGTATTCAGCGAAACATGCATTAAGGTAAATCTAAAGAATAGTGGCCTCCTCACCGATTTCGTTGAACTTAGGCTTAATCGACGCGTTTTTGCACAAACCGACCGAATCTGGCAGAAAAAAATGTCGCTCTGCCCCGCGAAGCGAGATATTAAACGTAAAAGTTGACAAAAATCAGGTTATGATTCCTGTCATACCGACGAGCTGTAGCGACTACGAACATGCCCTGTGGCCATATGCGCATGCTCAGTGGCCGCACGCGCATGCAAAAGTGCGCGAATTTGAAACGTATGTATACTTATAATGCATATCACTTACAATTAGCTTTCAATGATGAACATATCTTATATAACATATCAAAGTACATGCGTGGGCGGGGGGGAGGCTTTGCCCCCCTGCACCCCCCATTGTGTGAGTAAACCTAGGAGTGTGGGCGGGGGGCCTCTGTCCCCTCTGCACCCCCCGTGCACCTGGCGATGTGGGTTGGGTTGATGGGTGGGCAGGGGGGGGGCTTTGCCCCCCCGCACCCTCTTCCCATGGACACGCCTTCGGCGTGTCCGGGTAGGAAAAGTATTTCGCTGCACCCCGCCATGCACTTGAACCTCACTTATTTGTAACTTCAAGAATAACTTCAATTTATAAAGCCCCCCCTGCCCACCCATCAACCCAACCCACACCGTCAGGTGCACGGGGGGGGGTGCAGGGGGGGCAGAGCCCTCCGCCCACACTCCTAGGTTTACTCACACAATGGGGGGGGGTGCAGGGGGGCGACGCCCCCCCCGCCCACACATGTACTTTGATATGTTATATAAGATATGTTCATCATTGAAAGTTAATTGTAAGTGATTATTGTTCTTGACATAGATAGGTATTTTAAGAAGTGTCAAAATTCTGTATTTTTTAAAAACATTATTTTTTCTAATCAATTAATTAGTGAAACAAAAAACTTTAATTTAAAAAAACATAAAGAAAAAATTTTTGCAATAAAACATTATCGTAAACTGTCGCTTGCTTTTTAAATTTGTGTTTGTTATTAATTGTATTATAAGGTTTTTATTTTTATATATAACATATATTATATATTTGAAAACAAGGCTATATAATGCTGTACTTATTGTTTGCAGAAATAAAAAATACACAAATAAATTATCAAAGTAGTATATTATTAAACATACTAAACCAACATAATGGTGGTAGGTAACAGTGGTAAGCAACACACCGGAGACATAAATAAAAATAAACGTATCACAACTTGAAATTAAAAAATTTAAAACAAAATAAATATTTATTAATCATATTTAGATTAAAATAAACATAAAATTATGTATACCTTTAAAAAACAATCTATGCATAGCAGGTAAACAAGTAACAAAAAAAGACAAAGAGAACAGTGATAGTCAAATGTAATGTACGTCTTTTCTTAGTTGTCATTGTCAATGACGTGCAATGCTCACTTATTTAAACAAAGTAAGTTACCTATCAGAAAAAATAAAGCATTATTATTTATTTTGGCAAGGATTACTCGAATGGCATTTACTATTGCACAAATGTTTAGACTTAAAACAGGCACATCGTTTTGTATTGCACTGTTTCTTTGATGGTTGGCATTGACATTTTGAAAACCCTTGCCCTGAAAACATAGATTGGGAGGCGCAGGCTTCTCTTAAAGAAATAAACTGTTCTTGAGGAATGTCGCTATAATTAAAACTAATTGAAGATACAGACGTTAAGTCGCCTCTGGTAAACCAGTTTTTCAATATGCCACTTTTTGTACCTATTCTGTACACGTTATTTTTCTTTTCAACTATAATTCCTTCTACATTCTTTTTGTCCAAGGGTTTTCTGTCAAATTTCGAGACAGCTACTGTTACGTACTTGCCAGTTTCTATTTTGTTGAAAATTGTTCTGCTTGTTTTGGTCATTTCTTCAGCACCTTTGAGCTGCCCTTCGTATGATTTTTTTCGGTTTATTCTAATATTTTCTTCATGGACACAATGATTGCAAGTAACTTGGCTGCCAAATCTCTCGTCATTTTCGTGAAAAATACCACAAGTAACATGCACTACTTCGCCGCATTTTGAACAAGTGTGTGCACCTGTACTTTCGTTGCCACAAACACAGCAATATAAGACATCTGAGTTCATACTTTGGCCCTTATCAGTGTCCTGGTTTAAAACATTTGCAGAAACGTCGAATATTATAGGTATTTTGTCTATATTCTCTTCCACATACGTTTGTATTTGATAATCTACGACTTTCTCGGTGGGAATTCCGATGCCAACATCACTTATCTGTACTTTTTGACTAGTGCGCTCTGTCCTTAAATCGACAGCATTTTTTACTACTGTATCGTCGCCATTGTTTAATGAAGTTTCTGTATTATTATTGGTAATGTTTGCGTCAATGACTTTTAAGTCCTCTTCAGTTAATATTTTATCAATAAAGTCTGATGGCAAATTCGTTGATCTTAAGCCTATTTTGGGATCTGCTTCGTACAAACTTTTATAGGGTGATCTTCCAATGATGCGATGAAGCGATGTATTTTTCTGCCATTGCACAAAGTAACATCCAAGCGACCAATGAAAAGTTTTATGCTCTTCCATCCAAATTCTTAACATCTGTTCGACATCTTGATTTGATCTCTCAACAGAATCTTGGCTTTGAGGATGTCTGGGTCGTCCATGTACAATTTTGCACTCTGGCCATAACAAAACCAACTCTTTAATTACCTCGGCAGTAAATTCCCGTCCATTATCACTTTGCAAAATAATTGGAGCGCCTTGTTCAAGGAAGATTTTAAGTAATTCAAAAACCACCTCTGCAGCTCTTTTTGTCTGTAATGGTCGCAAGTACAAAAATTTGATAGAATGGTCTTGGTAATTTAGAAGCCATTTGTATTTCCCATCGGCGCAAGATTGGAAATCAATTAAGTCAACTTGTCCTCTGACATTAAAATCTTTCGATTTTATAGGTCTTACCACCAAACCAGCATGTTTCTGCGTTTTTTTTTTTATTTGCAAGTCGTACACAACTCTCCGTATATTTCAACAGCCAGTTTTGGAATATTACATTTTTTTTTTAAATTATGAAGTACTTTATCTCTTCCCCGTGTCCTGTTGCTTTGTGTTGTTCATCAATTTTATCAAAAAACTCTTCAACTAGCGTAACATAAATAATATCATCATCCAGGGACTTTTGTTTTAAAATAACCTTTGATATACCAGATATTTCCAGGATATTTCCAGGAGATCATATTTTCCGCCATAATATTTTTTGTCGCTTGACATCTTCTGAGTGTTCTGACATTTTTTCTCTTGGTAAATTTTAATATATTAATGACTTCATTAATTTTTTGTAAGTCCCATGGTTTTTTAACTGTTTTCTGGGCATATTTTTCATTTAGCTGCAAATAATATTCTTCTTTATCTACCATGTTGCCTCTAAATAAAAAAAATTTTATTAGATTTGGGATTAAGATGGGATTAATACAGCATAAACATAATAACTAGCGGTTAATATACTTACAAAATACGTTTATCTTGTCTCTTAAATCGTTTTTTTTATTGTGGCTGCAGAAATTTATATGTTTTGAGATATAAAATGCGATTTCTTTACTTGAATAGTATTCTAATGTCTATTATTCTCTCTCAGTCCTTGATATTTCATGCATGTAATAAATACCTGCATGATAATTACAAAGTAAGAATGTTTTTACTGTGTTTGCTGAAGGGAAGTACTTAGTAAATAACAACAAAAGAAAAATAAGTACTTACATACGGCTTTAAAATTGACGAATTTAAAGAGAACACCTCGCAGAACGACCGTAACATAACCTTACAAAACAAATACTGAAATGCACCAACGTTTATCTTATCCTTTAAGCCGTTTTTTTATCGTGGCTGCAGAAATTTATATGTTTTGAGATATAAAATGCAATTTCTTGACTTAAATATTATTCTAATGTCTATTATTCTCTCCCAGTCCTTGATATTTCATGTAATAAATACCTGCATGATAATTACAAAATAAGAAAACTTTACTATGTTTGCTGGAGGGGTTAGTAAATAACAACAAAAGAAAAATAAGTACTTACATATGGCTTCAAAATTGACGAATTTAAAGAAAACACTTCGCAGAACGACCGTAACATAACCTTACAAAACAGATAGGTACTGAAGTGCACCAATGCATGCTTCGCGGAATACCATTTGCCTAACAGCGGTTCAGTCAAATAGCATCTGCCTAGGAAAATAGCATTTGATTAGGAAAATAGCAAAAACAAATGGTAAAAGCTATTTGGCCAGACACTCCAGGCAGATAGCATTTGCCTAGTCAGAAGCTTTTTCCTAAAAAAAAACCATTTGCCTACGACATAAATACATTACCTGAAAGAATCTGGTGTTGTTAGCAGCCACAGCGAAGCAAGCAATTGCGTACAAACAGGGATGCAAGGTTTATTACCAGTATCCAATGCCAAAATAGGTCCAAGATGATTTTCTAGCAGTGCAAATGTGCTAGGCAGCATACGATAATTTTTACGGAATTGTTTTGTATTAAATCTTGGGACTGTGTTTTCCACATAATCTTCAATTCGCACAGCTTTCTTCGACGGGCCACGTAGCCTTAGATGGGCTTCCAATAAAAAAGCCTCGGCTAACTCGTCCTCCTCGTCATCACTTTCCAGCGTTGCACTGAACCAATAATCTGAACAGTTATTCGCTTGCATAAATAACCGTAAGAATGCGCAAGGATATGTCGCGAGCATGGTGGAAGGAAATAAGGTGAAGCAATCCTCGTGACGAGTTTCGTTCTGTTCTGCGCAGCCCAGACATGGTGGGGGATCCGCACAGTTTCGGCCATCTTTTTTCGCTAACACGCATGGCAAGCACGCTTTGGTAAAAGTTGTTTACAGTTTACATCGTATATTTGAAAAAAGTGTTACTGTATTGTGATTGAATAATAAATGTGGATATATTGAAGGGTAATTCAATATTCAATTTTTCTTGTTTTTTAATAAATATATTATACGATGCATTACAATGTACTCTTTGCTTTCTGTTTTCTGTTCTTAACCTCTTTGCGATTATCTCGTATTTCGCAATTCTGTCGCGTAACGTGATATTTCTTGTCTCTTTTGAAGTTTGTCAATTTTTATCTTAGGCGACAGAGAACAAAAAACATTGCGTTACGCGACGGAATTGCGAAATACGAGATAATCGCAAAGAGGTTAAGAGCAGAAAACAGGAAGCAAAGAGCACATTATAGATTTGGTTTTAGTTTAACGACAAACATTAGAATTTCATTTTTGATATTTCAGGATTGCAGAAAAGAATGCCACGCTGTCCAATTATAGGGTGTCAGAGCGGTACTGAAGGACGGAACAAAGCACCACATACAAAGATTAGTTTTTTTAGCTTTCCAAAGACAGACATTTGCAAAGAATGGCTGAAACATTGTAAAAACCAAAACATTAATACAAAAACAGGTCAGTTGGATCACAGTCCAAAAAAAATTATATTTAGAAGTTATCGTTTGCTTTTTTTGTTAACATAATTTTAAAATAAAAAATATATTATTTTACAGGAAGAGTATGTTCCCTTCATTTTTTGCCAAGTGCCTATAAGGAACAATCTTGGGCACAACAGCAATTGCCTGAATCTTTTCGCCGTCTACCGTGTTTGAAAAAAGATGCTGTTCCAACTGAATATTTGGCATTGGATATTTCCGACGAAAATCGGAGAGTTCAGGATGAAAGGGACACCAATATTGAATTAACTCACTCAGAAACTCAGAGTTCTAGGTCTCCAGAAGAGTCTCAACAAGAAAACCTCAATGAGCAGAGCCAAAAATTGATACTTTTGTTACAGCAAGTAGAAGAATTAAAGAAAACGAATGAACAATTGAGAGAGGCTAATGAAGGATTGATGCAAAAGGTGATTACGACAGATAAACAGCTCAAGGAAAAAGACAAAATAATTGAGAAAATAGATAAATTGCTTGGAAAGAAAGATTGCTTGCACAAGAAACTTGGCGTGCAAGAAAGAAGAATATCCAAAGCTGAGAGTAAAAAGATGAAATACCAAAGAATATTGCAAAGTGTTTTCACACCAGGACAATTGAAAATACTCTCCAACAAAAATATAAAAAAAACAACATGGTGTTCTGAAGATATTGCATCGGCCATATCTTTACGAAGCATTAGTCCCAAAGCTTATAGATTCGTTAGGAACAGTATGAAAATCCCTCTACCAGCTATGACAACCTTGAGAAATTGGGCCCGAAAGTTTGATGTTAAAAACAAAGCTGGAAGCTTAACAGAATTAGAGAAATTGACAGTATTAACTTTTGATGAGGTTTACATCTCCAATGACGTGGCAATTAACAGGAAGGATGAAGAAGTTATTGGGCCTCATAAAACATGTTAATTTATCATGGCTAGAGGACTTTTTGGTCGATGAAAACAGCCAGTGTTTTATGATTATGATAAAACAATGGACAAAGAAACTCTGGAGCAACTGATCAAACAGCTTTTTGAATGTGGATTCACGGTAGTAGCTGCAGCATCAGATCTGGGAACAACAAACGCAAAGCTATGGAACAAATTGAATATTGGAACACGCAAAGATAAACATTGTTATTTTGAACACCCAAGTAACGATCAATACCGTATTTACGTTTCTTCTGACGCCCCCCATATGATAAAATTGGCACAAAATCACTTTGTGGATCATGGATTTCTTTATAATGGAATCCACATAACCAAGAATCTCTTGCATCTACTTTTGAGAACGACAGCAAATACAGATTTGAGAATAGCCCATAAGTTGACACAACATCATTTAGATATAAAAGGCCCTCAGCGTCAAAATGTGAAACTGGCTGCACAAGTATTTTCCAACAGCACAGCAAAAGCTATTATTTAATCTTGCGCTGGAAAAGGTCTTGCTGGTTTTGAAAATTGCTCTCCAGTGGTTCGTGTGCTGGAAATATTCAATAAGTGGTTCGACATTTTCAACAGTAGAACGATGTATGGAAAAAATCCAGAACTTCACGGATTCGGCGTTCAACTTGAATCTCAATGTCAAGTATTGCAAGAAATGGAAGAGTTCATCACAAACATGACTGTTTTCGGGAAGAAATCTATGCTTCCTTTTGAGAAGGGCATCGCACTGTGCTGTCGCTCGTTGCCAAGTTTATTTGCATATTTGAAAACAACCTATGGCCAAGAAAAAGTCCAATTTCTCATGACTTGCCGACTAAATCAAGATGGGCTGGAGAATATGTTCTCTTACCTCTGTGGTATGGGAGGATATAATGATCAACCCAATGCTATAGATCTACAAAATAGACTTCGGTGGTATGTTCTTGGAAAACACTCCACAGCTCTCTTTTCAGTTCAAGCAAACACCGTTCCAGATCCACTCGACTCAAGTTAGACGGAAGCACAAAATCCGTCAAAGAAAAATCCTTCATATTCTGCCTCACAACAAAATGAAGATGAACTTCTGATAAACATGGGCTCGTTAGAATCTCCAAAAGATGATGGAGAAAAAGAAGACTGCGAAATAATGGAAAATGAGATGAGTAAGATGACGTATGTGGATGATAGCAATCCGATGGAAACTGACGATTGTGAATTACTGAAGCTTCCTGAAGGTTTCAAAGAATCCATTGAACCAGGCGATGATTTTGAAGGTGAATATTAGGCGCGTTCAGCAGACCAAGCCGCTCAGTCAAACGTGATTGACTTTTACTTTTAGAACCAACCAATCAACGCAGAGTGTTGATAAGACGAACTCAACAGTTGTTTCTGCTGAACGCGCCTATTGAGGCAAAATTGAACAAACTTATGTCCTGCTATAACATTTCTATGGTAGAAGTACTACTATGCATGTTATTGGGACAAAAAGATTACATAAAC
>NW_027270259.1:0-9648 GCF_030848805.1 Temnothorax longispinosus | reverse complement strand
GGTACCTTAAAGGTCGATTCAGACACAGCCGTCCCGTATCCGTACCGACCACGGAACAGAAACACAGACAAGGATACCTATTGTCTCCATCAGCGCGAGATCTTGTCGGAAATGACGTCATAAAATGAAACATTTTAATTGGATAACTCATGACGCGGCGTCGTGACGCGACGCGTGACGCGTATAGTGGGAACGCACCCTCATGGCTTATGCACACAGGACGCGGAAACGCTTGACGTGCGGCAAGAAGCAACGCGGTAGCCAATAAACTTTTGGTTCTTACGGAAAAGCAACACGTTGATTGGCTACCGCGTCGCTTCTTGCCGCGCGGCAAGCGTTTCCGCGTTCTGTGTGCAGAAACCATCATTCACGACATTCACGATTCACGTCTCGACGCTGACGACGCTCGAACCGACGCACGCGCGACGAGCAGCCGAGTGAGCGACGACGACTCCGTGCGTATAAGTGCTATTTCATCGCGAGATGTGCCGTGATGAGTATCACGATGATATCGCAGATCGCAGGCACTAGAAAGATAGAATATTAAGTAATTCTCTCTTAATTGTCGAATTATCCCGTGTGCGCGATCGAATAATTTTCGTCGTTGGCGTCGCGCGCCGACTGCTCACGAACATGGCCGAAGCACGCCGAAGCGCGCTGGCCACGTTGCGCGGCACATACCTGACATACCTCGCGCCTCGCGCGGCTACGGGAATCGGAGTGAGGTGAATACAGGATTAATGTACGCCGAATATAATAAGTTTATTGTGTTTCAATGAATAATGGACTATTATCGCACACAGGCTCGAGTGAGAAAACGATCGGAGTGCTGGACTAACGTTTGGTCGAGAATCGTCGCCCGTCGGATATCATCGTGGCGTTTAACGTGAGTACAAATTACGCGAATTACGTGATTTAGAATAACGAGGCGTAGTGATGACATGTGTGTCATGTGTGATATATGTGTCGATCGTTTCGTTTCAATTCGACTATTTTGACTCGACCCGCATTGTATCCGCGTGGCGTGCGGCGTCGGTAATAAGTAAGCTGGCCGTGTTCAGCGGAGAAAGAAAGCTCGGTAAACTGCGTCGGATTGAAATAATGAAAGTGCGCCGTAGTACGTCGATCGTTTTATATCGGGAGTGTCTAATGTCTAATTGTCTAATAAACTAATAAAGTATCGCGATCGTGTTGACAGGTATACTCTCGATCGTGAAATATTGGACAGTGGTTCTATGAGTCCTGTGGTCCTGTGCAACGGATGCCCGGATGGCGCGATGGCGAGGAAGGCAAGGAGGAGAGCCTTGTCTGACAATGAGAGGAGGCCTGGCGGAGGCATCAGGCCCCGGCGGCGGAGCAACTTTGGGGTGAGTATTATTCTTATCTTAAAATTAATAGCTTTTTCATTTATTCGGGTCGATTTATCTTAGATAAGTAAGAAATAATTTGAGAAAGGGAAACCTAAAAAAACTTAAAAAAAGTTTATTCTCGTAAAGATTTTTCCCAGAAAATAAATACATATATTAATAAATCTAATTGAAAGACGAATTAGACGTGTGCAAAAATTATTTTTTGAAACATTGATTATTTTGGCAAGATTCCGATAACTCTGGCGCCTTAATTTGATGATGGTTTCTGGTAGTACTTTTAATGCTGAACAAAAAATTATATACGTCTTATAGGGGTAACTGCTCTGGTTTTCGAGATATACTACGAGGGGCTGCCGCACTTCCCCCGAAAGCAGGGGGGAGTGGGGGTGAACCTCGGTTCGCGTGAAAAGTTGAAAACACGAACCGTGACAATGATAAACCTTGTTTCGCCCTATATTCAAGTCAGAGGAGAGAGGGTAGACCTTGAAATATCTTACGTTCTTTACGTTTTTGTCTCGAGTGGAAAAGATATGCTTGTTCTTGTGTACATTCTTTACGTGAAGTATTACAGTATTTGTGCTTAGCATAGATATATTCAATTTCGGGGGAGATGCGGTAGCCCCTCCCTCGCTTACGTGTGTACTGTTTATACACACACACAATTGAAGTATTATTTAAAAATTTATATTATTTATTTTTAACTTTAACACTGTATATCTCGAAAACCAGAGCAGTTAGCCCTATAAGACCTATATATAATTTTTTGTTCAGCATTAAAAGTAGATACTACCAGAAACCATCATCAAATTAAGGCGCCAGAGTTATCGGAATCTAACCATTATTTTGAGCGTCTATTTAATTTGAATCTTTCATTTTTGTGTTACAGAATTATCGTAGCTTCGTGGCAGACTAACTCCGCTCGTTGCGCATCGGTCGGTGAGTGACTTTTTTTTATTATGGGGTGATGAATCTGTGAATATTAGTTGTTTTTATGTATTATTTTCATCTAATAATACAGATAAATGCGACTTGTGTCACATATTCGTTGCCCTAAAATGGATAGACTAAAGCAGACTAGGCTGAATAATAAATCCTAGAGCTCTATTTATTGATTTATTGTATCTACGGAGAGACTGCTCTCGCGTAACATATATGTATAACATGCTGATTTTATCCTAATCGTTTATAGTCTATCCGTCTAGAATTATTATTGACTTTGTATCAATAAATAAAAAAATAAAATGACGTGAGTTCCAGTAAATATTTTATCGCGAAGCAGAATAATTTTTTTGTAGAAATATCTGAAAGTTGATGTAGTTTTTATATCTATTATATTAAAATGCATATTATAGTCTAATGATTACAGATTTTATGTCGTATTAACCATAATTTTAAAAACATTTAATAATAAAGTAACAAGTTATTTATATAAATATATGATATATGTGAAAATTTATAAAGACAAATGTAACATGTGCGAGAATATGACAAATTCTTTATATTGTTTACGATACTTATTGCGTGAATATATTGCTTCGGAAATTATCGTTCCTTTTGGATCTCACGTCATTCATTCTGTATATTTCACTTGATATCTAAGGTGAGATCAATGTTCATGATTTATTTCGCGAGTCGGTTCGTGGTTCGCGGTTCGGATTGTACTAATTTTTTCCATCATTGATTTATTTATTGATCGATTTATTCATCGATTGAGTTTTTAATTTCGGTTGTTTTGCATACATTATGCTATTTAAATTCTGATATTTGCGTTAGAGATATAATCTCGATTTCGATTAAAACGCGGTTAATATATTCTTTGCATTTTTTGATATAACTCTCTTTCTTCCTTTCTATAATTTTGATATATTTCTTAATAAAAAAAGTTAATTACGCGTATTGTCAAGAAATTAAATGCAAAATTAAGTTAAATTTAAATTCAATTAATATTTCATATAATAGATATAATAAACAAATATCAATTGTGAAAATAAATTTAAAATAAATCATTTTTAATTATTCTGGACGAGCAAACACAATATAAATGACTTTATATGATAATGACTAGTCTCATTTTAAATTGCTATAAAATAAATATTATATTTTCTTTTTTCTAATAACCATTTTTTTACGAAGTTTTAAATATTTAATTCCATAAAAAATCTGTAATATAAAAAACGTTTTATTAATTAATATCTTAATTTTTTTTAGAAATAATGTCATGATTGTGCTTTTTTTGTCTTTTAAATTATTTTTTTGGTTCCCTTACTCTTTTCAGAAAATACTGAGTAATTCTATAATACATATATTGTCCACAAATACTAATAAATTGTAGAACAATCAAAAATATGCAATATGTAATTAATAACAATATCTTTTAATTGAGGTGTAAAAATCATTCTAAATGATCATTTATCATCATTAAAAAACAAACAAACAAACAATTAGGCTCTTGTTTGCGGGTTAAAGAAATAACACAAAAAAATCGTGTCGCTAAAGAGCTGTTATCTCAATATCGTTATAAATAATTAATTGCGTGGACTAGTCAAATAAGTCAAATCGCTAAAACTGATTATGTTCCAGTAATTAATAACAATAGCTTTTAACTGAGGTGTAAAAATCATTCCAGGTAATATTTTATTAAAAAAAGAAAAAAAGAACAATTATAAGGCTCTTGTTCCCGGGTTAAAGAAATAACATAAACAAATCGTTTTGCTAAAAAATTATCATCTCAATATGGTTATGAATAATTAATTGCGTGGACTAGCCAAATTGCTAATTGTCCACTTCAACTGATGATTATGTTCCACTGAACTATAAACAGAAAAGTATATAATATATAGCTGCTGACTCGAGTACTCCAAGAGCAATGTATTCTTTAATAAACAATTCTTTAATAGTTTAATAAACAATTTGACGAAGAAATGAACGCCAGGCCGACCTTGTATTCTCATGATCACTAATAATATAATAATAGTAAAAATATTTAACGTCTTATATACAATACAAACATATTATATACTTTATAATTAAAAATTATACTTGCAATATGCACTGCATTCCGTGAATTCAATTTGACGGTGTTTCTTACTTTCTAAGTCGAATTTTAAATTAATTCGTAAGTTGAAGTCGGACAGTTGAAAAAAATGACAACGCGATATAAGATTTATTCTATAATTCAAATATTCTCAAACAATTAACAATTGCACGGATATTTTACATTTAAATTTAAACGAATTGCAACGCCATTTGTCCCAGAATTCATCCATCTTGTGTCCCAGCCCTTGTGTTCCGATAATATTAACGACGAAACATTCGTGAACTGAAATGCCGCGAATCCTCTCCTTTTATAGGGTCCAAAAAGGTTCTATAGATGACTCGTCTTAAGGGTACCTATTCATTCCTCAGATAGGTACATAGTCTATGTACCTACCTGAGGAATGAATAGGTACGCTTAGGACGAGTCATCTATAGAACCAACCA
Organism: Temnothorax longispinosus; assembly: GCF_030848805.1. Lineage (NCBI taxonomy): Eukaryota > Metazoa > Arthropoda > Insecta > Hymenoptera > Formicidae > Temnothorax > Temnothorax longispinosus. The sequence continues at coordinate 4,798 of NW_027270259.1, read as the reverse complement.
GAAATTTCCTGAAAAATCTATAGAACGTTTTTGGACCCTATAAAAGGAGAGGATTCTCGGCATACGGCGGCACTTCTCAGCAGTTCTTCGACGGGTCAAGTTCAAAGATTTTAGTTCTCGAATGTTTCGTCGTTAATATTAACGGAACACAAGAGCTGGGACACAAGATGGATCAATTCTGGGACAAATGGCGTTGCAATTCGTTTAATTGGTAAGTAAAATCTATGTTAACTCTGCATTTATTCCTTATAATATTCCGATTTCTAATTATCATGTAAATATAGATTTTGCGTCTCACATTGACGATCTATTAGCATCTGCGTATTTTACAAGATTTAATCGGCCTCAAGTATATTCAGTGAAAAATCAATATAAAGACAATTACATTCTCATATATTACAAATATCGTGTATATCGATTTACAATTTTATCTTGTATATTTAACTTGCATTATAACGCATAACAACGGCCTTTAAAATAAGCGTACAGCATATTTATTGTTAAAATAATGTAAAAAACGCATAAACGCGAAATGTTAAGAAGTCATGTGAAGCCGCGCGTCATTTTTAGAGTGTAAAATTAACCTCGTGGTAGAATAACGTTCTTCACATCTTTACCATCTTCAACCTACGACACGCGGTACGATTTTGTCTGTTGGAATGCTTGCGCGCGCCTGTGCTGATGATCTTTCTGACTGCTAACAATAAGCTGCAAATTGTGTAGTATCCGCTAGTCATGCTGCTTGGCTAGATTAGCTTAAAATTGTAGACCTGTTGGGAAAGGGTAGAGACGCAGGTAGAAAAAAATTTATGCTCTTTTGTCCTTTCTCGTTTGCACGCAAACAAAAGAATATGCCGACTTAGGGCCCGTAACTGACCCCCCAGGTGGATACTCATTGTCAGTACCGCGCCGTTTCTATGCGTCCACGCCACTCCGTCGCCGTATACGTGCCACACGTAACTTGCGCCTCTATTCCCAGTTCCCAATAATCCCAATAGGAATTTTCTATTTTTTAAATAAAGGCAAATGCTAGATATATTATGTTTTATGTGTATATATATCACAGGTTTTAATAATACTTTTTATTTGCAGAGCACTGTGGACATTGGATGGATCAACTCTGGAACAGATAGTGTCGCGACTAATTTAATTGGTAAGGACAACCTATATTAACTTCATATTTATCATTTATTACAAATTTAACTATTGCGTAAGAATACACGAAGCGGTCTTGCACTGCGAGTATATCACTGTTGGAAAATTTTTGTAGTTTTGTTAAAAAGGGTCCTTGTTAAAATTTTTGTGTAAAATAATCAACACATACATGTGTATGATTTAACACATGCCTGCTATGTTAATTAAACTTTACAAATTATGAATGTAAAATTATCAAAATAATTTAAAAAATATGTTAAAGTAACACAATTTGAACGTATTTATTAAATGTGTTAAAATTTGCAGAAAAAGAGTGTTGATTTTATCTTACAATTTTAACCTTAACATAAAAGTTATGTTAATTGTACACATTTACATTTCCTTTCTGTTGAAATATTTTAACATAGTATCGGTGTTACAATTTAACACATCCATATTATGTTAAATTAACACAAAAATTTGAGTGGACTGGTTGGGACATGTGATTTATGTTATATTTAACACAAATTTTCCAACAGTGTACTTGGAGCGAGACAATATCATGTATCTCTTGATTCGGTGGTCGTACATGTTGCGCTTTTTTTAATTTAAAGCTTATTTAAACATTAATCGTATCTTTATTATTTGTTAAAATGTGTTTTGTTTTTAAACTTGTTCGGCTGAAGATGTATCACGCAGGCAATTGTAAAAATACAATATTTTTAAATGCTGTGAGTACCGCGTGAGTATCTATAGCTAGAATCATCGATGTCGATGGCTAGAATATTTAATACGTTTATTCGTTAAAACGTAAAATAATAAATAATAATTATAATAAAAGATGTAAGCATATAGTAAAATAATAAATAATAATCGTAATAAAAGGTATCTATAAATGCGGAAGTTCAGATATTTTAAACCACTCTAAGCCTTTTTCTCAATACAACTTGAAAACTATTAAAGACAGCTAAACTTTGTTTACGCTGAGTTATAATGCCAAATGTTTATTACAACATGTTCCTAACCAATTTCGTTTATTTATAGTGAGTTTAATGTTGTAGCAAAATTTTCGAAAATATAAGATTTTTGTCAGGTAATTTTAACTGTGTCGGGCAAGGTAAACTACTTCATTAATCTTGCAAAAAAAACAAACTTTATTGTGTTTTAAGGCATTAATAATAAAATAGTCTATAATTTATTGTAATTTATTACAAACTGTAATTTTTATAACATATAAAAGTGCATGTATGATACATGTTTAAAAGTTTTTTATTAATGTAATAATATCTTACAATAAAATAAACTTTTTACTCATAAATTTTACTCATAAAATAAAACGCATTTAAGAAAAGGAACTATCTCGACTTGTCTGAAAACACTATTTTTACCTTTTTATGGTATAAACAAATTTAAAAACAAAAACTTATATACAAAAATAAAAACCAAAAACAGGTTTAAGAAGTTTAAATAATAAAAACTTAGTCTTAAAAATTAATTGGTACATAAGACAGGTTTATTTGGTAATAGAAATGTAATACACATATAATAATAAGTATAAAGTACAAAATTAAAATCTTCTAAAAATTTAAAATAATATTAATTATAAAATATTAATAAAATTGACACACTATTAGGAAATATTATCTAATAACAAATATGATTGAAAATATATACCAATACTTGATTTATACTTACTACAATTTATTCTTTTTATTATTATATTAGGCATTACAGATATAATTATTAATTGCATATTTTAAAAGAGCAGTCGGGAGACGCCACGCCAAATATACTTAATAATTCAACATATATTTTTGCTCCTCTTTTTCTGTACGCAGTTAAACAACTTAAATACAGAATTTTTTTTGACATTTAAAACGTGATTGAGAAATACTTGGCGTGGTAAAAAAAATGTTATCTCTGCTACATTTGTACATTTATATAAAGCATGCTCTTCCAAAAATGGTGTGAAAAAAATTAACAGTTTATTATTTTACTTTTTTATGTCCTTACCAAAGAGACTGTAAAGTCTTCCTCAGAATTGACCAAACAGTCATTAATTTTATTAAAAGACTTCATAAAAAAAATCGGAAGTAAGTGGCTAAACTTGTTTATGCTACAGTGGTTCTGTGAGTATCCTGTGCAACGGATGCCCGGATGGCGAGGAGGGCAAGGAGGAGAACCCTGTTCTGAGAGGAGACCTGGCGGAGGCATCAGGCCTCGGCGGAGCAACTTTGGGGTGAGTATTATTTCTTATCTTAAAATTAATAGCTTTTCCATTTATTCGGGCTGATTTATCTCGGATAAGTAAGAAATAATTTGAGAAAGAGGAACCGTCTAAAAAAAGTTTATTCTCGTAAAGATTTTTCCCAGAAAATAAATACATATATATTAATAAATCTAATTGAAAGACGAATTAGACGTGTGTAAAAATTATTTTTTGAAACATTGATTATTTTGAGCGTCTATTTAATTTGAATCTTTCATTTTTGTGTTACAGAATCATTGTAGCTTCGTGGCAGACTAACTCCGCTCGTTGCGCATCGGTCGGTGAGTGACTTTTTTTTATTATGGGGTGATGAATCTGTGAATATTAGTTGTTTTTATGTATTATTTTTATCTAATAATACAGATAAATGCGACTTGTGTCACATATTCGTTGCCCTAAAATGGATAGACTAAATCAAACTAGGCTGAATAATAATAGGCTGAATAATAAATCCTAGAGCTCTATTTATTGATTTATTGTATCTACGGAGAGACTGCCCTCGCGTAACATATATCAATAACATGCCGATTTTATCCTGATCGTTTATTGTCTATCCATCTAGTATTATTATTGACTTTGTATCAATAAATAGAACAAAATAAAATGACGTGAGATCCAGTAAATATTTTATCGCGAAACAGAATAATTTTTTTTGTAGAAATATCTGAAAGATATGATGTAGTTTTTATATTAAATTATATTAAAATGCATATTATAGTATAAGATGATACAGATTTTATGTCGTATTAACCATAATTTGAAAAACATTTTATAATAAAGTAACAAGTTAAGAGAGAATATGACCAATTCTTTATATTGTTTGCGATACTTATTGCGTGAATATATTGCTTCGGAAATTATTGTTTCTTTTGGATCTCACGTCATTCATTCTGTATATCTCACTTGATATCTGAGGTGAGATCAAATAATATTCATGATTTATTTCGCGAGTCGGTTCGTGGTTCGCGGTTTGGATTGTACTAATTTTTTCCATCATTGATTTATTTATTGATCGATTTATTCATCGATTGAGTTTTTAATTTCGGTTGTTTCGCATACATTATGCTATTTAAATTCAGATATTTGCGTTAGAGATATAATCTCGATTTCGATTAAAACGCGGTTAATATATTCTTCGCATTCTTTGATATAACTCTCTTTCTTGTTTTCTATAATTTTGATATATTTCTTAATCAAAAAAGTTAATTATGCGTATTGTCGAGAAATTAAATGCAAAATTAAGTTAAATTTAAATTTAGTTAATATTTTATTAATGAACGTGATTATTTATCTTTTTCTTATATAATTAACACGCTTTCGTTAACGTAATAATTCGTAATCGATAATTCGTAACCGTACCGTTACAATCTACCGGCCTTGAAAATCAGCCGGTAT
>NW_027270258.1:0-9575 GCF_030848805.1 Temnothorax longispinosus | reverse complement strand
AAGTAAATACTTACTTGTGGCTGTACTTGCTGTGGACTTTAATGCTTCTTTGTGTTTCCTATGCAAGCTCTGGTTTAAAAGATTGCAAATATCTCTTATGTCGTCAAGTTTATAACCGCTATAGTATTCTAATGTTGGATTCCGTCCTCCCAAGTCCTTCATTAGCAACGCGAGTAACAACCCCGCCACTGCCATTTTGTATAATTCATCAGAGAATGTTCCAGTATGTACCGAGCCAGAGTTAACGTGGGCATAGACACCTTGGCACACTATTTTCAAATAGTAGTGATTGAATTAGTATACATTTATATAGATTCTATTTGAATAAGACGGATATTTTATTGGAGAATAAAATAAAAAATTAAAGCATTAGTTTCCAACAGAAGAATGTAATTAATCTTCTACAAGCTGATGTTTTAAAATTCTTTCTACAGTACTTCTTTCTACAGTAAATATTATTGTATATATGTTTGCAAAAGCGCATCTTTTATGCGTTTTTTCTTTAGATGGCGAAACTTCCGCTTTTCGCTTGGCGCGAGTTTCTCTACCAACATTGGGTTGTCGTAATACATTGCTCTGTAAAGAATTTTGACTTCTGGTCGTTATTTCTTCCCTCAAAGTTGCAGTGCTGTTTTGTCGATTTTGTCCGAGTAATACCTTCGGTGGTGCCATTTTTTAGATATGACGAAACTTTAGTTCCTTATCTAATTGCTATAATTCACAAACATACATATAATTAGTTTATATATATTATACATAGTTTAATTTAAATAGTGCATAATATAATACGGAATGTTTCAGAAATAAATTGTCAAATTTGAGGAGCATGTTCTACTAACAGTAAAAATGGAAAAGTTACAAATTTTATGTAACACCAAAGGAAAGGGAGACGTAAAAAGAAAGAAGATAAGAGAGATAAGTGATTTCGAAGTACAACAGATAGTATAAGTGAATAAAAGAGAGGAGGACATGTAAAATGTATATATGAAATGAAAAGAGAGCATTTTTATCTTTTTCTAACTCTTAAAACTGGAAAAGAATAAAAAATAAGTTAAACCGATAATAACTTACGATAATTCCTTCGCGTAAACGAGATTGATCTCCTCGGCATCAGCTCCCTGCCGTCAATATATAACTTGCATTCCGCTTCTGCATAATTGACGGTACATGCCCATTTCGTGGCATCTAGCCTTAGCATCTTTGTGATATCGTCATCATTAGGATTTTCTTCGTATCCTATCTTCTGAAGAAGTCCATCAAAAATTCTTGATATGTATAACTAGATGACATTCAGAGCACTGGGCTCACATAACATTCAGAGCACTGTGGGCAGAAATTACATATATATATATATATATATATATATATATATATATATATATTACACTTTATATATTATACACGTTATAATTTATATATATACATATATTGAAACATATTTTTGTGAAAAACCAATGTTTATTCGATTTTATTTGCATTCTATGATTTTCTTCGAAGTAGCAAAGCTGCCCCTAAAAGAGACTTTAGACATATAAATAGAAAGAGTACTGAAGTAACTTGTAAGTCAAAAAAAGTGCTCCAAATTCAGTATATAAATATAGGCAGATGAATCATCTTGATAACAAGACATTAGAAATTAAGACTAGTCGCGTATCGAATTGTTGGACAACCTAGACATTAATTAAGTGATCGTTAGCACGCGAATAGCGGCGCTGCTCTCTAAATTGTATAATGCGTAAAACAATAAGGCGTAAAAAACGTAAAATATCTCGAATGCATGTCAAAAAGTTTTGTTGCAAAACTTTATTGAGTTTTTTACGGGTACACTAGATAGTATATTGACTCATTATCTTTATTATTATTATTATACCGGGTGTTTTATTTTAATCGCCCCAGGCAAATATCTCGAAAAATATGAAAGATACGGAAAAACGTTTCAGACAAAAGTTGTTTGGTTCGAAGGGGGACATAAGACGGTGTCATTGGTTTGACCTTGAGTGAACGTCCCAAGGTTATATGGAGTTCAACTTTGTTTTTTTAAATGGAACTCCCTATTTTTCGTTGCATATTCTTGTAGCTTACCTAAAGAGCTTTTCAAAACCTTATATTTGAGTATTTTTTCATGAAGTACTTTTCGAGTTACAAAGCTTAAAAGTTATTGGGTTGCAATTATGTATCCAACAGAATGGTAGTACATTTGAGCATTTGCTGTAAACCAAAAATACACACTGTGACTTCGATGTGACCTTACTTGTGAGTCAATCGGTCTTGCCTTCACTGGCCGAATCAATGTTGGGTCTTGCCTTCACTGGCCGGATCAAATCATGGGTCTTGCCTTCACTGGCCGGATCAAATCTTGGGTTCTTGCCTTCATTGGCCGGATCAATGTTGGGTCTTGTCTTCACTGGCCGGTACACCTTGGGTATGCTAATGCCGGCGGGATTGTAACTTTCAAGCCTTGTAACTCGAAAAATACTTTATGAAAAAATACTCAAATATAAAGTTTTAAAAAGCTCTTTAGGTAAGCTACAAGAATATGCAATAAAAAAATAGGGAGTTCCATTTAAAAAAAACAAAGTTGAACTCTATATGACCTCGGCACGTTCACTCAAGGTCAAACCAATGACACCATCTTATGTCCCCCTTCGAACCAAACAACTTTTGTCTGAAACGTTTTTCCGTATCTTTCATATTTTTTGAGATATTTGCCTGGGGCGATTAAAATGAAACACCCGGTATATATGTATATAATTGTATACCAAATTTTATAAAGATAATTTAAAAAAAATAATTAATGGCTCCATGGCTGAAATTAATCTCGACCTTGAAACCTGGATTCCGCCGTGAGCTTTCGTCGCGTTCGGGCACACTGCTCGTATCTGCCCATGACAAGCGGTAGACTTTACATTCTGTAATGGATTTTGCTTGACTCCTTTTTGTTGGAGTAAATCTACGGAGCAGCTGTTCTTCTTTGTTGCCTGGTGTTAGAAATGGGTAGTAACAGACGAGGAGAGATTGTGTTGTGTGCGGCATCTAGTCGGTTAATCTAGTTGTAAGAATAGTGCTGTAAGGCTGTCACAGAGGGCAGCCTATAGCGTTGCAGCGGCGTCGTGGTAGTTGCGAAATCGCACGCGATTTCGGCGCTTGTAGCGTGGCGCCCCAGAGACGGATCGCGTTGCGGCGCTGTGACCGCGGAACTGCGCATGTGCAAGCGGGCGTGTTCGTGCGTGCAGCCCGACGAGACGAACATTCGAGAACGAGCAGTCGGTCGGTGCGCATCGTGCGTGGATTGTCGGCTTGGGCTTTTCGCCATTGCGAGGTTCGAGAGGCGCGACGTATTTGGTTGCATTAAATTGTACGCAGAGAAGTCTGCATATCGTACTCTCGGAGAGCGTGCTGCTGTGTTTCAACACGTCAACGAGGACGTACTTGAAGGAAGGCGCCGACGATAATAGCCTGGCTAAATCGCCATTGTATGGAAAGGAAGGACGACCGTCGCCATATCGATGTCGTTACACGACAAATGGACCTTTTATGAGCTTAGTCACTGAGACTATCTTTCAGAGGATTATTGGTCGAAAACACGGAAAACCTAAACTTATAGTAGGTAAATTTGGTGATCTCTGGCTAAATCAGAACGTCTCAATTGACGAAGGCGTTAATATACTTTAACGTGTCTCAAAAAGAAAGGCGTTAATATGCATTAACGTGTATCACGAAGCAGCGTGTAAACATGCGTTTACATAACGATGGTTCTTGATTTCAGAGATACTAATCAATCCACACATTGAAAGACTCAGGCTGTATACGCGGTATTATATTTTGATGTGAAGAATACTTCTGTCACGCTTGATCTTAACGTAAATGCAAGCGGTATTATACTAGAACTGATTTCAGTGTAATGAACTTTATCTTGAATCTTGATATCGTGATTGTAACCATCTTACTGTAAGTCAAAGATTTTACTTCGCGTAAATTCGAAACATCGCCATTAATAATGTTGAGCAAGGTCAATACAATTTTAATAACGTGGTGTTAATTTACTTCTTACAGATTAACTTATATTCGATTGGATGATAAGTTCTTTACGTTTAAACAAACATTTACTTGCGTTTGGTACTCATTTACTTGCGTTTGATACTCATTTACTGGCGTTTAATATTCATTTTCTTGCGTTTAATATTCACTTAACTTGCGAATTATATTTAATTATATTGCAAATTATTCTCGTATATTGCTGGAATGCATGAGTCAATAATATATTCAAGCTTTACTTTGTTAGCAGTATATATATATATATATATATATATATATATATATATATATATATATATATATATATATAGAATGGATTGTAAAAATATCTCTTTCGACTATTTGTTCTTATAATAACAGTTCTTTCAAAATTATATGACTGTTTGTGATAAAGTGTTTTGTGCCACACATTTCTTTACTGATTACAATCAGATTGACTCATGAATTCATATGAATTGTTCTTTTCTTGTGATTATATTTACTTGTCTGATTAATTCTGTACTCTATGTGAACATTCCTTTTTTGAGATGGGTTGAATACATCAGTCTGGATTACGGCAAGATAAAATAGTGAAGTTGTTACAAAAAGGATAACTATTTCCGTGTATAAACGGTACGAATTATCTAAAAAAGGTACGATCTCAATTTCGTCTCAGGAAAGGATTATTTTCCTAATGAATATTCTTTTGAATTACAAAATGCAAAGTATATATCTTGTTCGATACATAACAAATCTATTCATGTTTGTAATGCTATTTTGATTTAACTTGGATCTGAATATTGTCAAAAATACACAATCTCTTTTCGTCAACTCTACGGTTAATGTGTCGTTTCCTATTTTTCTATTCTTGAGCCCAGGCTTCTGCGCGAGCTTGTACGTTTTAAACACCTAGAGCATTGGCTTTTATCCTGGAACAGCCCCTGTAATATTGGAGCAGTCGGAGAGCAATCTCTGGAGGACTGGAGAAATTGTCACGGTGCTCACGGAAAGTATCTCTCCGGTGGGGTGAGTTTTGGCAAAGCAACAATCGGGAGTTGAATATTTGTGCTTTAATGCAACCGTTTTTTAAGTTGTTAGTTACTTTCCTTTTCTTTCATTCTATACGAGCGACCATTCTGTGTGCACGTGATCAATTGCGTGCTCAGCGCACGCGATTTCACATTCTTTTATCGTGTTTGAAAGCTTTAAAGCTGATATACCATTATTATATATAAATATTCCCTTTCGTTTAATCGTAGAAATTGTTGCTCGTACATCGTATTGAATTTTGTTATTTGGCCCATGCGTCTTATGCACGTGTTTACTTGTTGCATATTAGCGTTATTTTGTCTACTTGTGTGATTTTACTTTAGTTGGTTGTATAACTAAAGTTTATAGAATTATAAGCAGTGTATTTATCACTTTATAATAATTTAAGCGAATTTTCGCACTGCTACGTTATTACATTACTCCGTGCACGCTATCTGCGTATGTGACCGCATCGGTCGTATATGTTCAAAAATCGTCGCTTGTTATAATAATGATGATCTGTTTTTTTTCCAGTAATTATTTAAACACTACCAAATATCGATTTGATTTTATTATTTAAATTTATGTGTTAGTTTGCTCCTTCTCATTCCTTGCGAACGTGATCATTCTGTTGTTTATTTGCGCTTTCTCTGCGTATGTGATCACTTTTTTCTATTTCCTTCGCTATTCATGTTTCATTCCCTGCGCACGTATTTACGCGCGTGATCTCATCCGTAGACTATTATAGATCTGGCTTCTGATATAATGAAGAATTAACACCATTTAATACTCGATTCCAATTTTATAGTACAATATTACTTAGATCATTTATATTCTCCTTTCTTATACAACTGTATGTGGTACGGCTTTCTAATGATTTTTCCTGATTTGGTTATTTTTTTTTACTTTCTATCATTTTCTGCGCATGTGATCACATTTCTACGACACGTTTTTACATATCAGCGAGGCGATTAATTAAGCCATTTATTATAACTTAGCATAAGCATCTTTTTGTACAAATATTCAGTATTAGTTATTTGTTAGTGATTTATACGTATTTTGTTTATTGTATTTTTGATTTTGTGGATCCCTCTTATTTCGGCATATTGAGTTTAATATGCCGAAGAATACGAACCGTAAGTCTCCTAAGGAGAAGGAGAATTCCCACAAACGGCGTCGCAACGATGCTGATTTGGAACATAGCAATTTGTCGGACACGAGTGAGTCTGGTGATGCCCAGATTACGGGGTAAAGAAAAATTTATTCTTTCACAAAGTAATAATAGATATTTGAATGAAATTGTTGCACCATACCCGGTTTATATCGAGTCTCTCTCCTCGTCCGTGAACATTGGCAATTTTCATCCCATGAGCATTGGTAAATTGCTGTGCACCAAATATAATTGCGTCTCCAAAATTCGTAGACTTGGTAAAAACCTGATCTGTGTCGATTTCTCCTCTCATGAGGATGCGAATGATTTAATTTCTAACAAGAATGTTTTGCCGAACGGCAAACGGTTTATACGCGTATGCTCCGAACTACAAAATTTTTCGGACTGGAGTAATCAGAGATGTTAACCCCTCTTTATCTATAGATGAGATACGAGCGGGCATCTCTTGGCCGGAAAAACCTTTAAATATTCATTCTTTGGAAAGACTTAAATTCAGAGATAGCTGTAGTAACGAATTATTAGATTCAGCCTCTGTTAAGGTGACTTTCGATGCTAATTTTTTACCTTCTCATATCTTTATCTGAAGGGTTAGATGTAGGATTCTCCCTTTTATTAACAGAGTCCGCAAATGCTTGAATTGTTATAGATGGGGACACTCTACCCTGTCATGTAGAAACATTAAATTATGTGAAAATTGTAGTCTTCAGCATCACGCTGAAGACTGCAACTCGGAACCTAAATGTATTAATTGCGGGGGAGGTCATGTCTCCTCGGATTCCTCGTGCCCGGTTTTTATTGAACACAAACTGATTAATACAGTTATGGCTTACACGAATGCCTCATTTGCTCAAGCAAAGAAAACCGTTAAGGTCAGAGACATTAAATCCTGTCAACAAGCTGTGAATCTCTTTAAAGGTCATGCATATATGATTTGGAATAAAAAAACTGGAGATTCAGAGCTCCAGTCTTGACTTGAGAAAACGTTCTAATAGAGGGAGTGTGCATAGTGAGAATTCAAAGAATTCGCAGTCTGTGTTGGATGACACAATTCGTCCTTCTCCTATGGATGTGTCTCCTGATAAGACCTCCCCTCCTGGGGAAACTAGTCTGATCGAGGCCAATCTTGTTTCTCTTGCAAGCACTTTCCCTACACCCGACATCATTCTTAATGATTTAAAATTTCTGTATAACTCTGATAATTCTAAAAAATGTACAGCCTCGGCTTTACTTCAATACCTTGATTTAATTTTCCGTAAACTTAATTAATGGCTCTAAAGATTCTACAGTGGAATTGCAGGAGTATCTCGGGGAAACTTTTTGAGTTTTCTAATCTGATCTTGGGATATGATGTGATTTGTTTGCAGGAGACCTGGCTCGGTCTTTTTTCCTACTTTTTATTCAAAGCGATTACATTACCTTTAGAAATGACAGACCGGATGACGTCTGTGGTGGGGGCACCGCCATTCTTTGCCGAAAGGAATTTGACCCCGTAATTTTTAGTTTCAATCTTGCTAATTATCCAGGCATTGAGCTGACTTGTGTTTCACTATTTTGCAGAAGGGTTTCATCCGAAAGAATTTTCATTATTTCACTCTATAGACCTCCTCACATTCGAGTGGGTTCTGAATGTTAGACCAATTTATTGGAGTCTGTGGTGTCTGCTTCGGTGTCAAGTAATATAGTTACCCTGGCGGAAATATTTATACAAAATTTAAAAAAAAATAAAAGTGTACTACAAAAAACTATAAATTATAATTGCCTGAATCTATTAAATTCTACATAAATTGAAGAAGTACTACAAAATCCTACATGAAAATGCTAGAATTGGAACACTTTTGTAAATATTTGTATTTTTTTAGTGCATCTTGATCTATAAATTTTTCGATAAAACTACACCAAACTACAACTAATACTGATATTCTACACATTTCTATATCTATTTGAGTACAGTAGACTACAAGGAAATACTAGAATTAAAACACTCTTTAATGAGGAAATTCACCCGACATAAAAAAAATTATATTTATTTTTAAATTTTATTACTACTTTTTAACTAAATTTGTTTCTTAAGATGCAACCTATGATTATAAATATTTTCTCGTACTTGAAAAACACACTTACCTTGATGGGATTCGAACTCGAGACCTCGGGACCTCTGGATCGTGAGCCAACCGTCTTACGTGGTAGACTACTTCGGCTGCCCTAGCGGAAAAAATTTCTATGAAAAACTACAATTTTATAAAAAATAGTACAAAGATCTACAAATTTTAAAAATTTAAGAAAAAACAAAATCTTAAAAATTAAAACATTTGCTTACTTGTAGAATACTACAATTATTTATAAATGACTAAGAAATCTACTACAATTTACGTATCGTAAAACTATGCAACTTAGAATCTAATTCAGTTTTTAGTTTCTCATAAAATACTACAACTACGTACAAATACTAACAATACCGATTTGTTTGTACAGCTCAAAAATTTATTACAATTATGGCTAATTAAAATTTGTAATTTTTAGTTAAATGTTACAAGTTTTTACACAAATCTTCCAAAATTCACCTATTTATTAATAACTTCTTAATTTGCAGAAGTCAAAATACTTATCTTTTTATTTTCGTATAGTCTGTTGTAAAGTCCAATAGAAAAATACATAAATGTACAATTTTTTACCTATATAAATTTCTGATCCGTGAATGGTTGTAATTTTGCATACAATACTACAAGGTTCTACAAAAAACGACAAAATTTTAAGCCTTTTACAACTTGTAAATTCATAAAAATCTACATAAATTTGCTTTTTTTAGATGTTTATAAGATACTACAATTTTACATGGAAATTAACAGACTTTCAACCAAACCTTCAACCTTTCCATGGAAAGTAAAAATTAATATGTCAATTAAAAAAATTAAGTATCTTATGCAAAATTAGAAAAAAAAAACTTAAAATAACATATATCTAAGCAATGAAAAGTACCGTTCTTGGTCGAAGCGGATTTTGATGCTTAATAATATTTCACAATATCAATCATTATTAAATACATGTTTCAGTGTTTTAAATTGGCACTGCGTGCCAATATATGGATTTTGTCGAACTTAAAACGCAATTGTGTAAACTGAAACTAAAAATAATATATTTTATATTAATTTGATATTGTCAAGTAAAATAATATACTATTAGAAGAATATTTATAACAGTTATATAAATTTATATGGATAGATCCATTATAGAGTATATATTCATATATGATTATCTTTAACCTTATAAATATACTTTTACATGATCACACATGATAATATACTAGTATATAAAACCATATATGATTATATAAAGTTATACTTAAAAAGATTTAACCATATAA
>NW_027270257.1:0-9668 GCF_030848805.1 Temnothorax longispinosus | reverse complement strand
GTGAACATATTATACATATAATAAATTAAATATAATTAATATTCATTTTTTTAATAAAATAAACTTGTTAAAATATATGCAACAGGAAGATAATTTCTGCCCCTTTCGGGTTTATATAAATGGATTGAAAAAAGTCGAAAAAGGCAGAGAGAAAGAAAAAGAAGACAGAGAGAAAAAGTGAGAGATAAAAAGAGAGAGGTAAGCTTTAAAATAATAATTAAACTTATGTTGTGCATAACTCGTTTACGATGAAGATGATGATAGCGTGTTTGTTCGTAATTTTTTACTCTTTCTGATTAGATATTACAAAGTTAAAGATGATGAACAAGAGGAAAAGAAGGAGACAGAGAAAGAGAGAGATAAAGAGAGATAAAGAGAAAGAGGGGGAGAGAGAAATAGAGAGAGGGAGAAGGAAGAGACGAGTAAGCCTTAAAATAATAATTAAACATATATTGTGCGTAACTCGTCGACGATGACACAGGTGATAGCGTGTGGGTTTGTAATTTTTTTTTGTTCTCCGTGATTAGATATGACAAAGATAAAGATACAAACGAAAGGAACAAAAGAAGAGTAGAGAGAGACAAAGAAAAAGAAAAAAAAAGGAAACAGAGAAAGAGAGAAAGAGAGGGGGTAGAGAGAGGGGAAGAGAGGGGAAGAGAGAGGGGGTGAGGGAGAGAAAATGAGAGGGAGGTAAGCCTTAAAATAATAATTAAACTTATATTGTGTGCAACTTGTCTACGATGAAGATGATGATAGCGTGTTTGTTCGTGATTTTGTTATTCTTTGCGATTAGATATTGCATATATAATTAAAGATAATGAACAAGAGGAAAAGAAAGAGACAGTGAAAGAAAGAGAAAAAGAGAGAAAAATAGAAAAAGAGGCAGGTAAGCCTTAAAATAATAATTAAACTTATATTGCATGTATCTCGTCGACGATTAAGAGCCAGTTCCACAAACGTCGGTTAACTCTTAACCTCAGGTTAACTTATCCTTTGTTTCTTTCTAACGTCCCCCTTAGAAAGTGACAAAGAGTGAGTTAACCTAAGGTTAAGAGTTAACCGACGTTTGTGGAACTGGCCCTAAGTTGGTGATAACATGTTTCTTCGTAATGATTTTTCTCCGCGATTAGATGTGATGATAAAGTTAAAGATGACGGACAAGAGGTAAAGCAGGAGACAAAAAAGAGAGGGAAAAAAAGAAAGAGAGAGAGAGAGAGAGAGAGAGAGAGAGAGAGAGAGAAAAGAGAGAGGAAGAGAGGTAAGCCTTAAAATAATAATTAAACTTATATTGTGCGTAATTCGTCGACAATGAAGATGGTGATAGCGTGTGTGTTCGTAATTTCTTCGTTCTCCATGATTGGATATGACAAAGTTAAAGATGACAACTAAAAGAAAAAGAAGAAAAGTCGAAAGAGACAGAGAGAAAAAAAAAGAAAGAAACAGAGAACGAGAGAGAGAGAGAGAGGCGGGGCCGGAGAGTTAAGAATTCACTTTCGTAATCAAAGAGATAAGAAGCATGTTAAAAATTTTGTATATAAAAATTGTACGTATTTTTTTTGAGGTTTTTAATTAAGGCTATAATGAAAAGTAAGACCATTATACGAGCATTAATAGATGTTACGGAAAATTTATACACGGAGAAAAAGTTACGGTTGCTACAACAGAATAATGCTGTTAATTTTCGCCCATCCATACAAAAGGGTTATGGAAACCATAGTACTCTGGAAGTGACCTATGGTTTCCATATGGTTTCCATATGGTTGCCCTAACCTTAGTGAGGGTAGCTACTATATGGATGTTGCAACCATAATATATGGATGTTACAACCATAATGAACAAATATTCACCCGACAAAAAAAATTATTTATTACGAAATTTTATTACTATTTTTTAACTAAATTTGTTTTTTAAGATGCAGTCTATGATTATAAATATTTTCTCGTATTTAAAAACACATATAAAAACACACTTACCTTGGTGGGATTCGAACTCGGGACCTCTGGATCGTGAGCCAACTGCCTTACGTGGTAGACCACTTCTTAATTTAATGTTAGTGTTATATTTAGTCTACATATGTCAACCAGCGCAAATATATAATTTTTCAAAAATCATCTTAAGAAACAAATTCAGTTTAAAAAGAGTAATAAAATTTTGAATTGGATATATGATATAATATTTTTTATAATGTCGGGTGAATGTCAGAAACCAGTGTCGGCTCATTACGAAATTTTGTGTTCGTAAATACACTCTTAAGCATGTGTCGCCAAAAATTGGAGGTACATGTTAAAATTTTGTCCCTACGTAATTACGAGGGACATAAGTCACTCTTAAGCATGTGTCGCCAAAAATTGGAGGTACATGGTACCTCGAAGTTAGGAAGTACGTTATGGGCAACGAATATTCACCCGACAAAAAAAATTATTTATTTCGAAATTTTATTATTATTTTTTAACTAAATTTGTTTCTTAAGATGCAGTCTATGATTATAAATATTTTTTTGTATTTGAAAAACACACTTACCTTGGTGGGATTTGAACTCGGGACCTCTGCATCGTGAGCCAACTGCCTTACGTGGTCGACTACTTCTTAATTTGAAGTAAACGTTATATATAGTCTACATATGTCATACCAGCGCAAATATATAATTTTTCAAAAATTATCTTAAGAAACAAATTCAGTTTAAAAAGAGTAATAAAGTTTCGAATTGGATATATGATATAATATTGCCCGCTGCTATTCGCGAATGTCTTTCGTTAAACAAATGTCGCGATCATGCCATGGTTGGCTACGTATACGAGGTACGTATGTAGGAGGTATATACGGAAAGCCCCCTAAAAAACTGTACCTCCTATGACACGTCCGTGCACGCGTCCGCGTCGAGTGCTTCGCGAATGTCTTTTGTACGAGGTACATATGTAGGAGGTACACATTTGTACGAGGTACATATGTACGTACGAGGTACGTATGTACGGGGTACATACGGGAAGCCCCCTAAAAAACTGTACCTCCTAAAACTGTATCTCCTAAAAAATTGTACCGTGAATTTATAAGTGCGGTACCTCCAATCGGTACCTCCTTCTTTATCAGTACCTCGTGTATTCCGTACCTCGTGCTACTGTACCGGGAAAAGTATCTCCTAGCAGCATGTAACTCCAAATGTCATTTCCATTTAGAAATTAGTACCTCGAATTTGGAGATACTACGCGGTACATGCTTAAGAGTGTATATTTATGAAAAAAGTATATTTATAAAGGCCTATCTACATAAGACGCAGAACGCGAGTCGCAAGACACACTCTATACACAAAGAGGTTAGATTGACATGTAGACTGTGTGTGTGCTTGCGACTCGCGTTCTGCGTCTTATGTAGATAGGCCTTAAAGTTAAAACATCCTTATCAAATCCATTTTATTCTATGCAGAAATTCTTTTGCGCGCGCAATGGAACTAAACTCTCAATCATTCAGTGATTCAGTGCTGTACCGTGCAGCTATATCTTATGGATCTCTCAACCATAATAATTGTGCTGCAGACCACATAAGAGGGATAGCAATAATCCTTTGGTTGAGGCAACCATATACGAGGGTATTATAACCGAATGTTACGTATCGTAAGAACTACGGTTATGACAACTGTATAAATGGGCATATCTTAACAGCTACATTGAATGTAATATCAATTTAACTTGAATTTACATCCATTTCTCTTTTAATCATAGAGAACATTGTTGTAACAACCGTAACAATTTTCTCCGTGTATCTAATTTTTATGTTTTTTATTAATTATTCAAAGTGTATTTATATCGTTGCAAGAAACATGAAATTAATTAAAATAAAGATTTTTCTGTACAAAGTCATTTGAAAGTCATGTTGTTATGTATATACCGTTAAATTTTTCTTAATGTGTTATTATTAAAGAGCAATAGCGTTGCAAATGTTGTTTTGTGTAATGATATAGAGAAAAAGCTAAATGGCGCGCGCTTGTAATGTTCTAGTATTTTATAAAATACACACACACATGCACGCACGCACGCACACACAGGTGAATAATTGAGTCGTGGCTCGCGGCTACCGCGACGAGTCAGTCAATCTGCATTTAGACCAGTTAGAACTCCACGAATCTGCGAGCATTTTGGTGATCGTGGCTCGCAATGTCCCACCAAAAATCGGTATTTTGACAAAATATCAAAAGATGTTTTTTATGATCAGATTACACGCTTTGTCGGTTAGACTGGTAGTTAAGCTTCGAGCTAGACAAATAATGACAAAAGACAAAAAATGAACGATGAAGGAAAACGTGCGTAATTGCCCGGGGAAAAAAGATTATATATAATTATATATAAATATATATGATTATATGTGATTATATATGAAATTTGGTGCTTCATATAAAATTATATATGGGTCCATATATCATTATATATGAGCATATATAATTCCAAGTAAAGTAGGAATCTTAATTGTAGGTACGTCAAAATGGAAATAAAAGTATAAATAATAAATAAGTAATCCAAGGAAGCGCAAGGTTACAATTTATTTAAATTTATTTAAAATGGGAACGTATGCATGATGTAAGCCTGATCTGCAATGTGTTCTTTCCCAATCAGCAAAATAATATTTAAAAAATGTTTTTAAGAAACATTTAAAAAACATTTTTCAAACATTTTTAAAAACGTTAAAAATAATGGGATAAGTTCCCTTTTTTTCATTAAAAAAACATTTTTTTTAACGTTTAAAATAATATTATTTTAACGTTTAAAAAATATTATTTTAACGTTTAGAAAAATATTATTTTAACGTTTAAAAAAATATTATTTTAACGTTTAATAAACGTTTGTTTTAACATTAAAAAAAATGTTTTTTTAATATTTGGGAAACGTTTACATTGAAAGGTTTTTTTAATAATTTTAAAAATTTGTTATATTTGATTTTTTATTACTAAATATTATTTTTTGTACATATTGTACACATTGTATACATAATGTATGACAAAATAAACATTTGCAGTTCAAAATAAAGTACATACATATAAGAAAGAAAAAAAATTTAACTTGTATTTTAAGGCATTGACAAGACCGCTGTTTGTATAAAGCAATTGAAAATCGAGCAAGGTCCACAGATGGTCATAGCAAGACCTTTATGCTGAAATAATGTTTCATGTGTGATTTTTAAATATATTTCCTAATTCTTCGAACTGTATGCGGTTACTATCAGTCTCAACACAGCTCTTAAATTGAATCAGGAAAGTAATATCACACATTAAATTGATTGTCAAGGAGGAGGAGAAGGAGAAGGGGAGAGAGGAGGAGGAGGAGGAGGGGAGGGAGAAGGAGGAGGGGAGAAAGGAGGAGGATTCAATTTAAGAGCTGCGTTGAGACCGAAAGTAACAGCGCGTACACTTCGAAGAATCAGAAAATGTATTTAAAAATCACATAAAAAATATTATTTTTGCACTAAGATCTTGCTATGACCGTCTAAAGGACCATGCTCAATTTTTATTTGTGCTTAAAAAAAATTCTCCGCAATTCTCGCATATACCCGGATGTTAACATTTACTTCCAAAATCTTCCGTAGGTATTTCTACGTCGCACGAATTACACTCGCTTACTTTCATATCAAGGGCACTCCTTGTTATATCCAAGATTAGTTGTGGGAACCGCACTTGGATATACCTCATGGAGCAGACGTGAAGACGTGGTAAAATATACCAAAGTAAAAAATGTTTACTTTGGCAACTTGCAACTGTGAAACGCGCCACGAACATACTCATCAACTTATTTTCCAGCATTTTTTTCAGAAAAGGATACTCGTCTGTAATTTAGAATATATGCAATATATAGGTATGGCTGCAAGAGAGGTAAAGATTATAAAATTACCACGTTCTTCAGTCTGCTCACATAACATTGCTAATCAATGTTTCTTTCTCTTCTTTTTTTTTATTTTTTTTAAGCCCATTTTTTTCTAAGTTTATATACTTCGCATAAACATCATTCTTTAGAAAAAGTCAAATACAGCACGCAAATTTGTCGATTTTTAATATCAATGGACGAGTTTTCGTTTACAAGTTTTTGTATGGGTGAAATGTACAAACATCGTGCATCGATCACATTTAAAGATCAGTAAAAATTTTCGGTTGAAAATAATTTTTGATTGGAATAGAATAGTTTGTAAAATTTTTATAAAATCAAAAGATTTGAACGCTTGCTTATTAGCAACTTATTAGCTTATTGACTTTTTCGAAAGCTGAATAAAATACATTTCGCAAAATAGACTCCATAAAATGGATCTATCGATGTTTCCAATTACAACGCAGTAAGACTAAGTATTTTCTTCTTAGTCTATGTAATATTGCCAAAAGAATTTTCAAAGAATCGCCGTAAGCAAAACAGGAAAAGCTAATAGAATAAGAGCAGATTTTTCGTACTTTGTAAATGGGAACATTTCGCGGATTAGATCGTTTGGCAAAACAATGGTTATTACATTGAACCCATTTACGTGTGTATATTAAGTAGATAATAAAATGAAAGGGGACTGTAATATTAGACTATATGACGCAATCGTATGCGATTCCGATCGATCAAATTAATATGCAGTGGGCGAAAGATTATTTGATCAACCAGATCGCACATTAGCTTAATTCATTACAGTATCTTTGCATTAACAGTGACACAAAAAAGAACCCAATAAATTAAAAAATCGTATAGCAGATATAATTACAGGTCTTCCAATCTGCTTTGGTTGTTCATTTTATATGTGGTCAACGGGGCACCATCATTATCTGGCAGAACAGTAAAAAAAATATTCGTAAATGTACAGTGTTATTACAATCATACAAATTATTAGCATGCTGTCAAATACCGGTATCGTTTTAAATTTAATCAATTACAGAACTTACCGTTTGGAGAACTTCGAGGATAATTTCGAGAAGAAGGATGGCCTTGCTAGTGAACTAATTGCATTTGCGTCCTGCGTTTGTGTGTGACCCTGGAAACACATTCATATAAATTGTTAATAAAATAAATAATTCCTTATAATTAATAATTGCTAATAAAAGAGGCAAACTTGTTAAATCGAATTTTCTCCTATAATTATGTCACCTTAAGTGCTCACCTGAGTGTGATTTCGTTGTGCTTTATTTTGGCCAGAATAGAACGTACTGCGACTCGGAACATTCCGTGGAAATGCTGGCGTAGTGGTTGTGGTAATAAGTCTGTTGCTTGTGCATACACTCAAACTAAATAACAAATAATGATTTCTGTTTTAATACAGATTGCAGTCACATGTTAAATATATAGGCTGATTTATCAGCATTTTTATTTTTATGCACACTATAACGGATTATGGAAAGTACATGTTCGCAGCAAATACTCTACCATCACCTATTAGATTCAAGTAAAGCTGGTATCAAGATGTAAAAAAGATGTAAGGTATATAAAATTAGTTGTTCAACTGCTACGTTTCTTTTTACTGCTACATTATTGTGTAAAAGTTTTCAACGTGCAAGCAATGTCTTACAAATTAAGCTTAGTAAAAAGAGTTAATAAAGCAATATTGATATGAGAAATTAATTCATATTGATAAAAAATATGTAGTACGTTATTGTTCAAATAGACACAGTCTACTGTAACTGCGCATGCATCGGAAAGAAATTATTTCAAGAATATAACTGTCCGTTTTGCGAGAGATATGTTTTAAATACAGCAATTGTATAATGAGAAAGGAAGCTAGAAAAGACTTCATAATTGTAAATGGCGTTAAGTAACTTAGATGTTGGGTCATATAAATAATTTATAAAATAGATAATATGTATGTATGTGTGTATGTGTGCGTGCGTGCGTGCGTGCGTGTGTGTGTGTGTGTGTGTACACTGTAAATGATAGCATGGCAACATGTACATTTAAGAGTATATTTAAGAGGACAGATCTCAGGACGAATAGAGTATTTATAGAGCATTTAAGGCAGGATGTTTGTATATTAGGATGTAAGATAAATTAATATTACGTACTCTTCTTACCTAAATGGTACTGGCGTGGAACGTGGGTCGATCGGCGAGTCGTCGTTTGATTCTGCATTCGACGGTATATACATTGATGTAAGAAATTTAATAGTTATATAGGAAGACTTTGCGGGAGGGTAATAATGATGTGAGAATTAAACTTTTGAACTTTAGAAACTTTACACAATACACATCCGCACTCCGCACGCTCCGCCATAAAGTCACCGACTGCTCGAGCTCGACACGCGCAAACACGTCACGTCGTAACGTCACAGAACATAAGCACGTCGCACGTTGTCGCAACTCAAGCGACCAATCAAGCGCGCCGAACCGACGTACGCTATTATAAGGGCCCGGACACACACTTCTGCACAACGCATAATGCGTAAGCATAAGAAAATTGATTGGTCCATACACATGTGCATAAGGAAATAGACCAATCAATTTTCTTATGCTTACGCATTATGCGTTGTGCAGAAGTGTGTGCTCCCCGCTTAGGCTGTTTCAAAAATATCACCCGGGTAATACTTCCTTTTCCTTCTAAGGGCCCGGACACACACTTCTGCACAACGCGTAATGCGTAAGCATAAGAAAATTGATTGATCCATACACATATGCATAAGGAAATAGACCAATCAATTTTCTTATGCTTACGCATTATGCGTTGTGCAGAAGTGTGTGCTCCCCGCTTAACTCAGTGAGTTAGAAAGAGAAGAGAGTATATATACTCGTGTGCACTCGGGTGACGTTTCCGAAAGCAGCCTAATATTTCCGGAAAAATGAAAACGGTGATTGGTCACCGCTTTGTCACTTTATTGTGTTATCGTGTAGTCCTGTGTACAGTATAATAGAGGAGCCGTAATTATAATGCGGGGTTTACAATATAATTCAGCAGAACGACTGCTGAGAGTGCTGAGTTGTTGTCTTATTATCAACACACACTTTGGTTCTAAAAGTAAGAACCAATCACATTCGATTGCTACTGAGCGGTTTGATGCAAGTCTCAGAGTCGTTAGAAACGGTCATAAGAAAGAAATTGACCAATTAATATAACAGTTAAAAGCGTTCGACTGTGGTCAATTTCTGTCTTAATTACGACCGCCGTTCCTGCGATTCTGAGACTTGCACATTTCATTTGTAGACTCCGTCTAACTCGCTCAAGCTATAGCATTCACAAGAAATTTGCATATAAAATTTCTCACAAATAATGACACAATTAATCGTACAAATAATAACCGTGTTAGAATTTATTAGCGTATGTTATGACGTATATAATAATGGTATTTTTATATTTAAGCCATTATTTTAAATAAATAATGTAAAATAAATATTAAATAAACGTTAAATAAATATTTTTTCTAAATCATTATTTTAAATGAATAAATAATGTAAAATAAATATTAAATAAATGTTGAATAAATGCGAAATAAATGTGTTTAAAAATTATTATTGCAAACGAATAATTAATGTGACATAAATATTAATCAATAAACGTTAAATAAATATTTTTTCGAAATCATTATTTTAAATGAATAATTAATGTAAAATAAATATTAAATAAATGTTGAATAATTGTGAAATAAATTTTTGTAAAAAGTATTATTGCAAACAAATAATTAATGTGACATAAATATTAAATAAACGTTAAATAAATATTTTTTCTAAATCATTATTT
>NW_027270256.1:0-9600 GCF_030848805.1 Temnothorax longispinosus | reverse complement strand
ATGTTCTGTTCTAAATGTGTTAAAACCATTTTTCATCACGTCTAGCATATTATGTAATTCAATATTATTTTGAAATTTACATTTTAAAAAATCCAAACAATTATTAATGTACGTTGTACATATATCAACGATAATTTTATGAATTACTTTTCTATTTAAACTTCCATAGGCATACAGCTGCGTAACCAAGCAAAGAGAAAAATTGAAAACTTTACTTTTAAAAGTATCAATAGTGAGTTCTTCGTTATTGCATAAAGCTTCCGGTACATCTTTGTCTTTCAATGATTCAGTCGGAATATTTAAATGTTGTAGTACTGCATTTGTTTCTTTAGTTAAATCTACAATATCATTATTCAAGTTACTTGGTACTTCAGCTATTTCACAAGGTAATGATTGTTCGGATAATTTTTGCACACAATGTTTATTTTTTATATGTCTTACTAATGAATGAACACAAGTGTATTTGTAAAAGCAATCTGCAAAATTGCATTGCACCTCATAATTCATTAGTGCATTATGTTTTAATTTTACGTGGCTCATCAAAGACTCTAATGATAAGAATGAATGGGCGCAGAAAAAGCAAGAGAACATTTTTTTTATATTAACGCAAACTTAAAATGTAACGTACCAACTTATTTTTCAATACCAGTAGTTACACAAATTATCGATGTATAATAAAATTAAATGGTGATGTAGAAAAAATTATAGTGTATCTTTTTTTAATTAACGCAAACTTAAAATCTAGCGCATTACATTATTTTTATATAATAATCGGTAATGACTCATAAATGTGTCAAATTTGATGAACACAAAATAATTATGAAAGAAATAAAATATTATTTGGCAAATGAGAATCCAAATACTAATCAATCTAAACATGAGACTAAATATTCGAACAAAAAACAAGAAAATATTTTCTTTTTTTTATTAACGCCAACATAAAATCTAGTGTATCAAAGTGTTTTTAAATAATAATCGTTAAATGACTCATGAATGTGCTAATTGTGATCAACACAAAATAATTATGAAAGAAATAAAATAAAATTTGGCAAATGAGAATCCAAAAACGCAGTTCTAATAAGTAATCAATCTAATCATGAGACTAAATATTTGAACAAAAAAAAAGAAAATTTTCTGTTTTTTTATTAACGCCAACATAACATCTAGTGTATCACAGTGTTTTTAAATAATAATCGTTAAATGACTCATGAATGTGCCATATGTGATCAACACAAAATAATTATGAAAAAAATAAAATCTTTTCGTTGGTTAATTAAAAGTTAAAAACAGTTGTAATTACTAATCAATCTAATCGTAGGAATGAATGCTCACCAAAAAACAAGAAAGTATTTTTTTATATTAACGCTAATTATAAATGTAAGATATTATCTTTTTTCAAAATTTGTTAAATAACTTATACATGTGTCGAATGTATAAACGAACAAGAAATAATGATAAAAATAAAAAATGTGTCCTAGTTTACGAAAAAACTAAAAACACTAGTTACGATACGCAGGAAAAACAAGAAAAGATTTTCTTTATATTCGCTCTTGAGATTGAAATGTATGTTACTTTTACTTGTTCGGATCCGACGTTTTCTCCTCTGCAGTATTCCTCTCAGTTAGCTGCTTTAGCACATGTTCAATGGATGTAATATGCGGATCGTAGGGTAAATTGATATTGTAGATTCCTTTTTGAATTAATATCCATAAATGCTCACTGGCCACAGGATACTCGAGGTTGAATACATGAAAAGTCTTAAAACAGATATCTAAGCCTTGTAGAACTCCTTGAACTTTGTACAACTCGTTGTCAATACAGACATAAATGTCTTGTACATCTTCAATAGATCCTACAATGATCAAAAAAGGCTGGACTGAAAGTTTAAGTTCTGCAGCCCTCGCTTTTGTTTCTTGCCTGAGTCTCATCATGTCTCCAGGAATCTGTAAAAAATTTATAAATACGTGTAAATTTGTATATACATAAAAAAGATAATTTTATTGAAAAATATGCATTGAAATGAATGTTTAATAATTCACTTAGTTGCATACATAGTTTAAATAAATTTATACTTAGAAATATGTCTAAATCTCAATCCTCAATATTATTGAACTAAAAAGTTCCAATTAAATTTAAAAAATTTGTTATAAATAGATGCATACTAACATTTGCAAATTTTAAGAAACTATCTTTTGCGAGTCCGACAGATGGCTTGAAGCACTTGTTTTGTATCCTATTCATTCGTCTTGGTGGAAACAAGTGAGGAAGTAAACTAAGACTCATGGCTATCATGGAATCTATAATATAAATCAATAACTTAAAAACTAATTAAAAATTAGGTAGTTCGATATATTTTTATAAATAAATTTCATGTATTTACCATCTGAAACATCTTTAGACTTCATTGTTTCTATAAGAACCTTTGCTGTTTCATCTTTGGAGCTAATACAAGTATGCTGTGCAAAGTATTTACAAATTTTAACCAAATATCTTTATCCAAATTCACTTTAGATAAGTTTAAGCATTGAAAATCAGCATCAATTAATTCATATCCACTAGGATGCTTATACAGCTTCCATGTTTCAAATATATCCACCAAATTTTTGTCTGTTGATTGTTTTAATGCTTTGGTTCGATGAGCAGAAGTTTTTTTCCAATGCTCTAAAACTAGATCCCAAGGAGCTTGATTCTTTTCTAACCAGTCCAGGGAATGTTTCATATCATCTTGTATGGTCTCTGTACGATGTAATATGTATAAAAATTTTATTATTTAAAAAAAATGATAATGGAAGTTTTCAATATACAAGGCCAAAACAAGCTGACTGTTTAACAAAATAATTTTTACAGCTTATAATTTTGAGTGAATATAAACTGAAATTTTTTTCTTATTTTAAAAAAGTACTCATTAAGTTTTTTATTTAATATTATCTCTCTCTCTCTCTTTTTCTCTCTTTAGTTAAAACTTTTTGAAAAAAAATTATTAATTAGAATAAAATTAAGAATAATATAAAGCAGAATGGTATAAATCAATTTCTACGAGGATATAATGCACCTTTTTGTTTCTTAAAAATATTTGTTGAAAATAAAAAACAGTTTTATTTTGACTCAAAGGCCTCTTTAACCCAGGCTATTCCTATATTTGTTTATACAAAAAATTACCTTACCGGGCTCAGTGCTTTGATCATTTACAGCTTTCGCCTCATTGGTTATTTTCACAAGCAATTTTTTATATTGGCATTGACGGTTCCGCCACATACTCATCAATTTTCCACGAGCAGGTATGGATTTCTTACTGGAAGAATCTTTTTTTGCAATTGGTGGTATGTAGTACGTATTTGCTGCTTCTGATGGGAAGGTATTAATAATCATTGTAACGATCGTGTCTGCTAGCGCATTATTTAAGCTACAACCAAAAGTAAAAATAAAAATACATATGTGTGACCTATCAAAAAATTTGCATTGAGGTGAAGCTCTATTAAACAATTTAAAATTGTTTAATTGTGGTACAATTTGTCTAATAATTTTCAAGTTATAATATAAAGTTCCTTTTTTGTTGTAAAAAAGAGCTGAATATGACCCATGCTTTAAACCTATTGAGTGTCAGTATCAAGAATTTTATTATTTTTTCATATCATAAATAAAAAAAGTTTGCTAGATTTATAATTCTCAAGTAATTATTTTGTTCTCGAGAAATAAAAAAATTTGAGTTAAAAAACTGTAAAATTGCCCAAAAACTTTTGTTTGAATGGCTGTAACTTCATCAATTTTAAGAAATTCTATGGGTCTTAAAATGTGCCTTCAATTATAAATATTTAAAAAATGCGATAAAAGAAATTAATTTTTGGCCAAAAATCAGTAGAGCTTCACCTTAATTTAGTACATATTTTTTAAAACATTTTACCTTATTGATCGATTTTCTAAATCTGTTATGATTATGTGACACAGCTTATTCCTATGTTTATCATGCACAAAGTTGTTCTGTTCAAACGAGGCTAAAATTTCTTTTCCTATCATAGATTCCATGAGCAGGTCCTTCAGAGGTTTCAGTGATTGTTTAGCATAAATATTATTATATGAAACGTTGACAAAACTTGACGAATTTTCTTCATCTTTTAGTTTTTTAGCTGATTTCATTGAACTATCGGCCATAGAATCATCACCTCTTTTCTATACATACAAATTTTTCAAAAAAAATTTAGTATTTTAATGCCAATGCTTTTTACACAGGTTAAAGGGAAAATAGTATGTATAATAGTTATTTTAGTTCAAATGTATTGCGTTATACAAATTTCAAATAAAAAAATTTCGTTTACTGCATAGCTTTTAAAAGAACATAACTTTTAGCTATTTCTTATGTATTTAGTATAACTTTTCAATACTTTTCAATAATTGATAATTGTATTATCACATAAAAAGGATTATTAAAAAATTATGTGCAAAAATTACAAATTATTTACTTTACGTAATCTAGGTTAAAAAATCATTCTTTAAAACTGTTTACCTTTTTATTATTTGCATGATAATCATTACTTTCATCACATTCATCTTTGCCAAAATGTTTACGCCAATAGTTAAGGAATTTGGCTCTGTCACCAATAATAGGTATAAGATCACTTATCAATGCTTCAGATATTATTTCTAATACATCCATGCTGATTTTATTTTCTGAAATGCAGTTATAAATATTATTTTTTGGATAGTATGCAGAAAAAATTACTTTATTTAAATAAATCTTGAATTTGAACGTTTTTAAACTTTTGTTATAATAGTTTTAGTGGCAATTGTCTACCTGGATAAAAATTATTTCAATAAGAAGTATATAGACATGTATTCTAATGAAAATATAATTAAGAAATAATGAAATAAGTACTTCAAATATTCAAGGTGATTTATATAAAATTTCATTGCGATGCAGAGATTTTAGTTCTGTAAATAAATATAAATTATTAATTTATTTATTTTCAGAATAACTAAACAATCACACTGATACATATTTTTCAATAAATTATAATTAACTTTCAAGTTAGCAGCCGATTCATCTTAACAATTATTTAATCCAATAAAAGCTAAATGAAAAAACATTGTACATCGATAAAAATTCTAAAATAATACTCGTACAGGCATTTTTATTTTGAGCATGTAGGAATTCTTTTACTTACATTCTATTTTGACTAATCGGCCGCTAGCTTCAGTCATCAAAACAATTTTTTGCCGAGCTCTGATCTAAACAAAACAACACTTACTTTCAAAAGTTTCCACCAAGTGAGCAAGTTGTAGGTCGTGTAATAAAGTCTTCGTAGTCTCATCAGCCATGATGAAAAAATTGCTTCCTCCAACACACAATACACAACAATCGAACTGCAGGCGTTATGCGAGAAAATGCGGGCTCGCGTCCGGATCTGGCTCGCGGTCTTTCTGACGCGGCGTATTTACGAGGCGCAACCGTGTGAGACCCAATACAGTGTAATTACCGCTACGAGCCTTGGCGATAGAGAGCCGTAGGCGGTGGTGTCTCCGGCACGCTCGTGTCGGCCTCCAGGGTCTTCGTGCCGGTCTTCTTCGTCGTCTTCACGGACTTCTTCGACTTGCTCTGCGAGCCGTCCGCGGCGGTGACCTCCGTCGCGGCTGAGGGCGCCGCCTCGTCGGGCTTCGCCTTCGGTTTCTTCGTCACCTTCTTCACCACCTTCTTCGCCTTCTTGTCCGCGCTCTCCCCGCCGTCGGTGCCGTCCGTCGAGTCGGACTTCTTCAGGCTCTTCTTCGCGTCCGCCTCCTGCGCGCTCTCCGCGGACGGACTGGTCGGCGGGGTGGCCTCAGTCACTGTCGGTGTTGATGGCACGTTTGGCGGTTTTACTTCAATGGGTTCTTCCAGCGGCGAACTCGGCTCGCTGATCGGCGACGACTCCAGAACTTCGGTCCAGAATCTCGCTCCTGCCGCTTCCGCTACTTTATGCTAATCAACGTATGCGACCACACTCGCGAGTCTCGCGAGCCGTCCTTCACTCACACGTATGTACAAACCCACACGTATATCTCTGAGGCTTGTAACTGACTGCCGCTTGCATCATCTCACGCAGACGCAGTACGCACACATACACTTTTCCGCGCCATTTCCATGGCGCTACTTTCGAACCATCATACATCGGCCAATCGGAGGATTGAGAGACCGACGCGCACGCCATCCATTATCGACTGTTCGGCTCGCGTCGCGCCTTCGAGATCTTTTGCGTACAACCAAATCTTTGATTTGAGCAAATATTTTCTTAGAAAAATTAATATTTGTTAAACATATTTATCGATATTAAGTAATGTATTTTCTGATTGTGAAGTAAATAACTACAACAAGCTAATGATTTCTGGCATTTAAGTAAATATTGTTGAAACATATTTATCGATACTAAGGGCCGGTCTCACAGTCTCCGATTAACGTGATTCTCCGATTAAACTCACTCTTCGTCTCTTTCTAGGGGGATAGTTAGAAAGAGATGCAGAGTGAGTTTAATCGGAGAATCACGTTAATCGGAGACTGTGAGACCGGCCCTAAATAATTTATTTACTGGATAAAAGTGAATATTTTCTAATTCCAAAGTAATGGTATCTTTGATTCAAATACATAATTATTTATCAATTATAAAGAAATATATTTTCAGTTTTCAAACACCAACGCTTTGATTCAAGTTAACATTCTCTCAGGATTGAAGCAAATATTTTCTTAGAAAAATAAATATGTGTTAAACATATTTATCGATATTAAGTAATGTATTTTCTGGTTGTGAAGTAAATAATTTCTGATACCAAGCTAATGATTTCTGGAATTTAAGTAAATATTGTTTAACCATATTTATCGATACTAAGTAATTTATTTACTGGATAAAAGTGAATATTTTCTAATTCAAAAGTAATGGTATCTTTGATTCAAATACATAATTATTTACCAATTAGAAAGAAATATATTTTCAGTTTTCAAACACCAACGCTTTGATTCAAGTTAACATTCTCTCAGATTAAGTAAATTATTTTGTAGTTGAATTTTTCAAAAACCAAAGTTTTCATTTTATTTATTCAAAATAATATTTATTTTTATCAAGTAAATGTATATGCCTAAAATATTTAATTATGTACAGATATGAATTGCTTGAGCCAAAGAAATATTATTTATTAAAACAAAATATATATTTAGTTATTGAAAGTGATTATTTGTTTGCTTTTAGTATCTCAGTATTACTAAATTGGTTTCCTTAAATTAAATAAATACTTTTTTTATTCAAGTAATTCTAAAACTTAAATTAAACAAATATTTATTTGCAATTGGCTACTACTTTTAGGTAAATGCATTTATTACATGTAAGAAAATTATTTCACAGTTTTAAGAAAATATTATTTGATTTAAAATAACGTTTTCTTCATGTAAGTAAATATTTATTAAGGACATAAATTACTTTTACGCAAATAAATATTTTCTTAAAAGTAAAAAAATTTGCTAGATTTTAATAAATAATTATTTAATTCAAGTAAATATATTTCAAGTTAATATATTTACTTAAATCAAATAAATTTTTTTTTTATGTCATCGTATCGTTAGGCACAACTAATAACGTAACGTTCTCTTTGGTATGACCATTTAGGTAACATTAGCGACTATAGATCCCTTAACAATAAGTTGTGATTGATTAATTCCACAAAATTTATTAAATAAGTGATTGTCTCTTTGAATATTAAAGTGTTTTACGAACTGTTCTTTATAAAACTAATGGGACTTCCGGTGTCTAACAAAGTACGTAGCGAATAATTATAATTATTACTTTCAAAGCTTATCTGATATTCGACATTCTTTTGAAAATCAGTCTCCTCTGCGACGCTGTCGACGTTGACCACTTCTTTCTTCTCCTCTTTCTTAGGGCAATCTCTCGCTGCATGTCCCATTGTTCCGCATTTGAAGCAGGATCCACGTTCGCGTTTGGGCTGCTTACACTCGGCGGCTATGTGGCCGGTTCTGCTGCAGTTATAACATCGGATAGTTGTTGAACTCTTATCTTCCTCGTTCGCTCTATTCTCCTTGACTCGAAGACTTTTGTCATTGGTCATCTTTGCTCCCTGCCTGACATTCGTATCGGTGCGTAAGGTGATTTTCTTAAAAGACTGCATCAACTCTGCCATAGACGAGAAATTTTGCATCCGTGCTTGATTCTGCAACTGACGATCAGGAATGCCGTCTATAAACATAATCCATAATCTCATCTGCTGCTATAGGTATCCGATTCGCTTTAATGATTTTGTCATGATAGTAGTCATGGAAACTTTCGCTGGGCTGCCACATGCGTGCCTCGAATTGTTTACGCAAATCGATTTTATTTGGTCGACAATCGAACATCGCTTTCATTTCTTTTAGAAAGTCATCAAGCGTCATTTGTAGCAATTCAGGTTTGGAATGCAGCCAATTTTGTACTTTGCCTTTAAGTCGAGATCCGAGTAAAATCTTTGCGGTATTATCATCGAGTTCATAAGTCTCACACAGAAATCGTAGCTGCCTTTCCCATTGCTCGAAGTTGGAATCAATACCCGTACATTCGCCTAGCAGCTCGCCAATTGCTTTAATATTGATCTGCGATTTAGCAATGCGTTCAGAATCATGTGAACGGGGAGACGCGTTTCTCAAAAGCTCATTTTCACGCCTCATAAGATCTAATTCTCGCTCCATCAATAGTTTTTCACGTCGCATAATTCGAGTTCCTGAGCATAATCGAGTCTTCCCTTTTCGGCCGGTAGTACTGACCTTTGGTCCTCCGCATTTCCGGTTACCTGGGACGTCGTAAATGTCCTCGCTAATTCCTGATTATCCTGCGCCATTTCATCGTCTTCGTCCATCCACGTTCCTTCCGGATCTGCCTGCATTATCCTGCCTATCAAACTCAGATTTATTTCCGCTCGTACTCAAGCCTAACCGCTTAAGTTTCTGCTTCAGAGTATTAACCGAAAAATCCAGCGGACTCTTCCTTGTTTCGTTGTCCGCCATAATCAATTCTCGATGTCGGATATCGTTGCTTTCTAGAAGATTCTCGTCTCAACCTCGAATCGTCACGTAATACATAAACTCGTGGACCGGTTCTCGGCACTTAATTCACGAACTTACAAGATCTGGATCTTTATCCCACTTCTGAAATTGTTAGAGTCTTTTTAATTGCTTTTTTCTCTTACAAATCGTTTTTTTTTTTTTTTCGCTCGCTCGCTTCTGTTTTTCCTGCCTCGTTCGTCACGCTCGTTCCTTTTTCACTTTCGCTATCATACACAGATATCGCACAGATCGCGCGGAGTATCGCTGAGTAGCGCCGATACGAGCGGTAGATTAAGAAATATAAGTATAACTCTTACAATTTCGGCCAATCCTGACTTACAGTCCGTCCTCGGACAATTAATTATTATAATCATACAGCAACATAAAATAAATAAACTATAAGTATAACTCTTACAATACCTACACGTCGAGCCTAAGAAATATTGGCCTTCTGTCCTTCGACGGCTTCGACTGCGACACGTTTACGATACGAGCGTTTGTAGATTAAGAAAAATTAAGTAAATAAACATATAAGTTAACGAATTTGTTTT
>NW_027270255.1:0-9678 GCF_030848805.1 Temnothorax longispinosus | reverse complement strand
CTAAGCAGTAGTATTTTTACCTTAAAAAAATCTAAGTAACAAGTGGTAGACGTAATCTTTGTATCTTGAAAAATCTCGAAAAAACCTAAACAGTAGTATCTTCACCTCGAAAAAAAAAACAAAGTAGTAGTATTATACCTCGAAAAAACCTAAGTAACAAGTGGTAGATGAAATCTTTGTATCTCCAAAAATCTAGAAAAAACCTAAGCAGTAGTATTTTTATTTCTAAAAAATTAATACTCAAGTGATACACATCACAAAATTACGTTACCTTATCAAAAAATGAGTCGCGCTTCAAGTGATCTATTATTACAATTACAAAAAAGAAATGATATCTTTTTTTAAATTACAGCGCCAATTACAGAGAACATATATTTTTCGAGATACAAAGATTACGTCTACCACTTGTTACTTAGGTTTTTTCGAGGTATAATATTACTACTGCTTTTCTTCGATTAGAATAAAAAATTGAATCATGAAGAATTACACAGAGGTAACAGTACAAAATACAAATATTTTTTTAAAATATTTAAACCCAACAAGGGAATACAAGGTATTTAAATACAAAGTTTATATATGTATTTTAAAAGATTTAATCGCATCGCAAAGAATTACAGAAGTAACAGTACAAAAAATAAAAATATTTTATTAAAATACATAAATTTTTCTTGTCAAAAAACTTGGCGCTGCTAGACCTCAAAATTAGGTCAGCCTGGTGTGTGTGTGCGAGCGAGTGGGTGTGGGCGATGTGTGTGTGTGTGTGTGTGTGTGTGTGTGTGTGTGTGTGTGTGTGTGTGTGTGTGTGTGTGTGTGTGACGGTGAATAATGCGGCTTATTACTAAGTATAGGATAAGTTAGGATAAGTTTAGATTTTTAAAGCGATAATATACTTACTTCTTTATTTTTAATATTCTTCTATGATTGATTTTGTTTCAGAAGCTGCCAAAGGATTTGCAGAATCAAAAATATAAGGAACAAAAAGTCGATATTAGCGATTAGGAAAATGAATTACATATCGAATAAGTAACATTTACTTCGCCAGTCAATAATTAACACAATTGAGAATTTATTTTACTATACCGGCAATGATTATAATCGTCCTGACAAATCGTCACCGAGTTTCGACCAAGAAATCTGGTCATTCTAAAGGTGATGTAATTTTAGATACTTATAATATAAACATCTTAATTACCCTGGCTGAGGTAATATTTTTCGCAATAAATGTAATTATTTAATTAAGATGCTTATATTATAACCGTCTAAAATTACATCAACTTTAGAATGACCAGAATCCTTTGTCAAAATTCGGTGACGATTTGTCACAACGATTATAATTACTACCGGTATAGTCAATTAAATTTTCAATTGTATGAATTACATATTGTTAATAAATTTTACATGATAATATTGAAGTGATAATATTAATTGTAATATTGAAGTTACAATTAGAGCTAAAATAAATGTATTTTTTCAAAACCGTGTAAAAACCTTTTTATTTATAAATAATACATAAGTATTAATAAACGTTAAATTTCCCAAATTATATAAATTTCTCTTTTTTCATACTTTTCTCTCGTATCGTCAGAAAAATTAGGAAATATTGTGTCTTGCGAAACATATGTTTCCCGCCACATCAACTCATTAGTGTAACTGGACTACAAGTTAAATCTTGAATAAATAGTAAATTATATTTTTAAAAATAAAACGTGCAATGCATTCGTGGTAAGTGCACATTTACAGAACATTCAGCTGGAGCTACACTTTTAACTTCTATGCAGACTCCGTCTTTGAACCCGGAAAACTTCGGGCGTTATACCACCACCAGTCAGTCTATCTCGATAGCTTACGAACTTTATATTAATTAATGCAAGTAATGTTTATAATCATCAGTAATAATTATATTAAATAACTTCTTTTTTATTACAAAATCAACATCAGATAAATTACATTACTAACAGTGGATGGTCTGGTAAATTTTTAATATTATTTTGGAGAGAAAGTGTGTTGTGTGTATGTGTATACACATATGGGTGCATGTGTATATATATATACATATCGTGTATATATATATATATATATATATATATATGTTTAAATTTTATTTGAAATTATTTAAAATTTAATTTTGATTAAAACTATAGACTGTAAATGTTTCTTAGGAAATCTAGAGAGACAATGCATACTTTCTAGCTCATTCTCTTTAGGCTAAAAATCAGATTTACGGAAAAATAACTACACACAATGAGCCTGCACACGCAATTGCATGATTTAAGATCATCGGCTAATTTTATGGTGACGTACACGACGTTCACGATTTACGCCGCTACTGTATCATTTGTTCCTGGATACGTTTTTCAGCGCGGTCTAGCAATCAAGTTTAATAGCAATTATTCATTACCGTCTCCGAAAAAAGAGCGACACGAATTTTTCCAGAGAGACATTTGTCGTCCGCACATATCAAGAAAACCGCAACTGACCGTACCGTGATATATAAACGACAAAAAGTCGCGTATGATTAGCCACGAGAAATGATCAGCTAATGTCCGATGAGTAAAGTTATATCATCCCCGTGTGCGCAATCTCATGCCTTGGAATTTCTCTCATTAAATCACATTTCTGTATTATGGATTCCGAATGTCATATTCGCATCGCCACGGTAATCGATAATTCCCGTTGTCGTAATCCGGGGAAAAGTGAAATCATATGTTTGCACTGTATGGAGAGAAGCGATATTGCATCGGTGCATTATTACTTATCCGTGAGCGTGCTGTTATGCGATTGATCGCTGTTGAGCTTGCGCGTATATCGCCGTTCGTATAAGACAAGTTTGCTATTAAGAATGATTCGTGCGGAATACAGGAATTTATTTTATGTGCCTGGAATGCCACGAGCATCGGAGTCTCTTGCGTCTTTTACGATCAT
Source organism: Temnothorax longispinosus (assembly GCF_030848805.1). NCBI lineage: Eukaryota > Metazoa > Arthropoda > Insecta > Hymenoptera > Formicidae > Temnothorax > Temnothorax longispinosus. The sequence continues at coordinate 6,756 of NW_027270255.1, read as the reverse complement.
TTTGTTCCCTTAATGATTGGCGGTGCGACACGCGATTATACAATCGTGCGATTTACACAATACTTTACATTTATTGAAAAAAAGGAGTTTTTGTTTGTAAAGAAATCGATCGAGATTGCCGCAAGTATTATCTCTAATATTAAGGTGTTATTTTCTTAAGGAATTTGTATGAAAATTAAGCAAGAATCTTTAGTTGAGCGTCATGTATATAAATCGATTTTACGGCGACCGTCAAACACTTTTACGTTTTTCAATTAATACTCAATAAGTTGATATATTTACATTTAGAATTATATAGTAATAAAAATGATTTCGTTTAACTCGTTTACTTTTTATATAAAAATAAAATTTAAATTTATATGAAAATAAAGTTTTTGAATATCAAATCATATAATAATGTGTATTATATTAAATTCCTTCCTTTTTTGTATATAATAATTGTTTATTAAAAATCGACTATCGATTTTACGGCGACCGTCATCTATTGCTTGTTAACCATAGCGGATTGTTAACCAAATCTGCAGTTTTATCTCGCAATTTTCATTTCACGCGTAGGATTTCGAAAAATAAAAAAGAAGCAATTAAAACCGTATAATTTATTCTTGATAGGAGGTAAGTACTACAGATTCTTTACAGATATCAAGAGACACGGTAGTGTCTCGCGCCAAGTACGCGTGGAGCGAGACGCACCGGACTCTTACGTGAACGCACGAGTTGCGAGTACTCGAGATTTTGAGATCTCAATAACGAGTGAACGGATCAAATTCTAAGTAGGCTTGATCGATAGCTTGGGGTCGATTTGGGGGGGGGGGTACGTGTTTTTATTTTACATATATACATAATAACATTATTATTTATTTAACTTATATTAATTTATAATAATATATACGACCGTATAAACATAATAACATATTGTATATTATTATTTCATTATTACTGTACTATATTACTATATACATTTTAGATAAGAACATGGAATTAAATAATATATATGGTCAATTTGACATCAATTTATTTGACACGTCTGATTCATCTTCGGATGACGAGCATAATGATGAAATTCGAATAATACGTGTAAAACGATATATTCGAGATGCGATGGATCCATTCACTGCCTACCGCGAACATGAATTTCATCTTAGATATAGATTTTCAAAAAATTGTGTCATGAACGGATTATTGCCTTTAGTCGTCGAAAGTTTAACAAAGCCTGATAATCAAGGTCTACCGATTGATCCAGTTATCCAATTGCTTATTTGTTTACGATTTTATGCTACTGGCAGTTTTCAGGTAATTTTCTATAATGCATCTTCAAACATTAAAGTAAAACAGTACAAATATGTTTAATATATTTGTTTCATAATTTATTATTTAGACAGTAAATGGAGATCTCATGGTATTATCACAACCGACAATAAGCAGGATTGTGTTTAGAGTAACAATTGTATTAGCAACTTATTTAAATACTTATGTAAAATTTACAACAAACCAAGCAGCCATTCAGGAAAATAGAAGACTCTTTAAAGAGTTAGGGTATGGACAAGGAGCTATTGGACTTCCTCATATTGATGGAGCGATAGATTGCACCCATATAAGACTAGTAGGTAACAATTTTGGAGGACTTGCTGAAACATACAGAAACAGAAAAGGATATTTTTCTTTAAATGTCCAGGTAAAAATATGATATTGAATAATATATATAAGGGGGTGAAAGCCGTATGTAGTAATGCAAGTCAAGTTTTCAAACTATTGATTTGTGTGTATAAGTGCAATCTATATTGTATAGCACGCATCTGTATAATCAGTATTTTAAAAAACTTGACTTACGTTCATGCTCTAAACCAAAAAATTGAATAGAAATCGTAATGTGCAAAAAGGAATTAAAATTAATCATGAAATCAAAATGTGTCAATTAATATGAGAAAGAAACGTGAAGAATTAATAAATAAATTGACAAAATTATTATTAGAGGAAAAAGAACTACAAGAGCGAGTAAAATTAGCAAAACTCCTCAAAGAGAGATGTGTAATTATTTATTTTTTACTATAAAGTTTTCACACCATTATATATAACGTATACAGGGTGTCACCTATAGAATTTACGCCCACTATTTACACAGCGATATTTCTTATCAAAAATTGAGTTAAAAAGTCCTGAGCTATTTTTTTCTATAATACTTAGTAATTATTGAGTAAAATCAATCTCAGCGCAGTCCTTTAGCCGACTGTACGTCAGTGAGCCGCGCGCCTGGTAGTATGAATGAGCGTACACTGGCCCGGTTAAAAGACAGTGCTGATTGGATTGACTTTACTCAATAATTACTATTTTGCTAAGCATTATAGAAAAAAATGACTCAGAACTTTTTGACTCAATTAACATTAACTTTTTCTCATTTTTTATTATTTTTTTTACTCTTTGTGTAAAAGGCTATTGTGGGACCACGAATGGAATTTTTGGACCTTGTCCCAGAATGGCCTGGAAGTCAACACGACAGCCGAATCTTCCAAAATTCTCGAGTTTTTATGAGATATCAACAACGCGAATTAACAGGAATGTTGATTGGAGATGCAGGATATCCTTGTCTCCCATTTCTTTTGACACCCTTTAGAAACCCACAGAATGAAGAAGAACAGAGATAAAGAGAAGAAAAGAGAGTAATTGTAAATAAATTTGACCATAGAAAAATAGAAATTGGGCAATGAGAGAACAATGCGATTATTAGTGCGTGAAAAGTCAGAAAGATAATAATTTAATATTTGTAAAAAGATATAAGCGCGAATGTTTAAGCCGCTTTAAGTCATCTTCAGCGATGTAACAAAGTGAAAAATAAAAGTTTATATCTTATGCTCCATATTTGTTTTGCTTCTTGATGGTGTGATCAGGACGCCTTACAAATAGAACCAGAATAGAAATAGTCTGCGATTACGTGATTTTATTTTACATTTTGTGACATCGCTGAAAATAGCTTAAAGCGGAGCCAAAAACGTTCGCGCTTATGTATCTTTAAAAATATTTAATTATTGTCTGTTTGACTTTTCACGCACTAATAACCGCGTTGTTCTTTCTTTGCCCAATTATTATCTTTCTATGGTTAATTTTCGAGAAACCTAAATTTAATTGTCGTTTAATTTAAATTTTAATAAGTCGTTTAAAAGTATTTAGTATTATATAATAAGAGTATATAATAAATAATATATTTCATTACATACAGATATAATGTAATTCAATCACGAACGAGGATGGTTGTTGAGAGAACGTTTGGAGTTTGGAAGAGACGATTTCCTTGCTTAGCAAGAGGATTGTCTTTAAAACTTATTACCTGTACAGCAGTTGTTTCAGCTTGTGCAGTTTTGCACAATTTATCCTTACAATTTAAAGATATTCTCCCAGAAGATACAGATGATGATGCAATTGTAAATGATGCAATTGAAAATGTTGAAGAATTGCATCATAATGATCCTCATTGGCAGCCTGCTGATGGTTTTATTGTTAGACAGAACGTAGTTCGAAATTTGTTCCAGTAATTTACGAACAATATCCTCTATTTTACGTTTCCATACGTTTGTTGCCTTGCAAAATCTATTGTGATCTTAGAGAGAATTCACACCTTGGCAGAATAGCAGAAAGCAGAAAAGCAGCAGCCAATCAGGACTTGAGCTGATAGTAAGCATACTACAGTATGCATGCACAGTACATTCTGCTTACTACTAGCGCAAGTCCTGATTGGCTGCTGCTTTTTTTTCTGCTATTTTGCCAAGGTGTGAATTCTCCCTTAGACCCTCATCTAAGAAATAATTGTTCTCCTCTAAAATACATATATATATATATATATATATATATATATATTAATTTCCATATACGTTTTAATGTTGTAAGTATTATGCCGCGTTTTTACGCGTAAAAAATAAATATTAAATAAAATATCTGTTATTATAACGAAGATTATTAGTATGGTACTGGAAATAATATTTTCTTATCCTTACATGTATATATATAATGCAAATAAATGTATAATTGATGAAAACTTGTTTTAATTTATTCATTAAGAGAGAATCGATCTTCACCATGGACGCTTTTATTATAACTTATTTTAAAGAAATAAGAAAACGTAATTTTTTACAAAACAGCAGGTCCCCAATAACTGTCTAAAGTTAGCGGTCCTTGTATTTCGACTCCTTTTTCTTTTGTGACAATGCCAAGATGATACTAAAAAACAGAGCAGATTGTTGACAATACAATTAAAATTACTAATTACATACGTACGAATTTTAGTTTACCTTTGGGAAAGATCTTGCGTCTCTGTAGAAAAGAACTTGCATTACTTTGTACAGAAGTTCGATAGCTTCCTCCTTATTCATTTGGTTATTATCCTCGTAAGCTTTTCTCAATATAGGCGTTGCCATGTAAGCACCATATCCAGTCGCAATAACAGAATCGTTGTAAGCTGTCCCAAGCTTATCCACAGTTCTTAAAAATCTGAAAAGACAAAACTGCGATTTACGATGTATTTGAAGACACGAAGTGTGTTGAGGAATTGTACACTTACGGTTCTTCATTTTCCAAACCAGCAATAATAAAATTGTTCAAAAACAAATCGAAATTTAATCGTCTGTTATACATGACACGCGTTAGCCAGCAATGCAATGCCTTTGGCTTTAAACTAAATCCATCATCCAAGCATTGCTCCTCAAGACTGAAACAAAAGTGTTGATGTAAATTAGCGCTTTTGATACTTATTGGAAACTCTAATGTATTCTTATATCGTACAATAATTTTACAAAACTTTTATTAGTTTATTACATAGCACTCTACGTAATAAACTAAGATGTATTATTTGAAGAATATTAAAGACATGTAAAAAAAAAAAACTATGCTGAGACTCACATCTTTCTTTCCACATAGCTCTTGATGCACTGAAAATCCGCATAATCTCCGGACGCACCAAAGATGATGTTATCATTAACTTTCATAAGACGTTCCAGATTTCTGTAACGAGCGAGCGATCCGTAAGATCCTAGGACGTCTGCCGCTATAATAATTCCATCTTTGAATTGTATGCCAATGACAGATGTTATAGGAGACATGTAAATAATAGAATGAGTTAAAGTAAGCACTTATCATATCTTCATACCATTTCGGAAATTTATCTAGTTCCAGTCTTAAGTATTTTGAGTTTCACTTTACTTTGTCGCTCTGTAAAAGAGAAGATGACATGCGAGATTTGCATCATCACAGGAATGTACAGAGAAACTTTAAACTAAGCGGATGGAAACGTTTGTAAATTATCGGATGAAAACGTACTGTGATTTCTGAAACCAACGGTGTCGTACTCGCTGCCGGGAAAGTGATAAAATGCGTTGCCACTTCTGGAGCTCCCTGATGGAGTCGCGGTCGTCGGAATTCCTGGTTTCGGCCTGTCCGCTGTCCCTCTCTCTCGCTCTCTCTCTCGCTTTCCCCTTTCGCACTCGCTTCCTCTGCTCTTCCTCGTCGTTCTCGGCTGCTCGTCTCTCACATCGATCACTACGCACTTTCCTCGTCACACCTCCTCGCCTTGAGTATCGGCGACTCGAGTTTACTCGTCGTACCTCCTCAGAGGGAAAACACCACCACTGCACCCGTCGCTCTCTTTAAGGTTAATCGTCGCCCAGCAAACGAAAAAAGATTGAAAAGAATTAAAACGGGATTGCCAGGAATTCAATTAAGGACTTTCCGAATTCCATTCTGTCCAAAAAAGGGATTGAAATAGTTTCAATATCATGGAATTCCTTATTTTGGAAAGAATTTGTCTTTTTTGAATCCCATCCAATTCCGACACAAAAATATTATACCACTAAATGCCAGGTTAGGGATTGGAAAGTTTCGTGATGAATTCCATTGAATACCATTGATTCCGTTAACGAAATGAATACCACTGAATGCCAGGTTAGGGATTGGAAAGTTTTGTGATGAATTCCATTGAATACCATTGATTCCGTTAACGAAATGAATACCATTGAACGCCAAAACTAGGAATTAAAAATTTCCGTATTGAATTCCATTGAATTCCGTCTATTCTGACAATAAAATAAATACCATTGAATGCCAGGATAGGGATTGAAAAGTGTCCGTGTTGAACTCTGTGGCGGTACGCGCCAACAATAGTACACGCCCGCGCGGTATCTGCATTACCGGCAATTCGCGTCGACGCCGCTAGGCGTTGCATCGCCGGGGCATCTTCTCGAGTTCAAAGTTTCGTCTTGACCGCTATGTAAAGGGACCCCCTACGATGCCTGACAGATCTTACAAGTCTCATTTTCGGGCTAATTGCCCGTCGGCAGTAGTGCGTGTAATGCCCTTAGGCATACACAAAAGCTCACCGACGAACAACGGCGCTTGGTCGCCTAACGGAGGCGCGAGACGTTTCCTAAACCATCTAATGCCATGCAATTCCATAACCTTTACGGATTCCATAGGATTGGATGGAATTTAAAATTTCTTTTTTGGATTCCATGGGATTGGACCATCTCATTTCGAATCCCATCTAATTTTATCTAATTCCGCCAAAAAAGAGATTCAAAGGTATTAAAAAATTTTAATATCTTTTAATCCTTTTGCGTTTGCTGGGCGCGATACACGACGCGATGATGACGGCCATGACGCGCGACGGCGAGAATGACGCAATCCCGACACTGGAATATCACCACTAATGTAGCACATAACCTGACAAAACCGTCTTAAGGGCCGTATTCATAGTCCGTTCTTATATTTAAGATCGCC
>NW_027270254.1:0-9690 GCF_030848805.1 Temnothorax longispinosus | reverse complement strand
TAATAATGATGACATAATACGGCTGTTCAGCGCTTATAAAGATTTGATTAAAAGAGCTGATGCCAATAATAAAGACATTGATGGAAGAACACCGTTACACTACACTGTTAGCAATGGACAGGCAAGTGTTGTGAACACATTATGTGTCTTACTAAAAAACGGAGCTTGTGTTAATCAAGTTACTAATAAAGGTGATATCAAGAGACACGGTAGTGTCTCGCGCCAAGTACACGCGGAGCGAGACCGACCGTGACTCTTTTACGCGACGCGACGGGTTGCGAGTACCCGAGATGTTGAGATCTCGATAACGAGTGAACGGATCAAGTTCTAAGTAGGCTTGATCGATAGCTTGGGGTCCAATTAGGGGGGGGTTTCTTCATAATATTTCGCTACGTGCCCTACGAGCGGAGATATTGCGACGCAAAGTCCAAATGGGAAAATTTATTTTTAAGATACTCCTCCTCCTCCTCCTCCTCCTCCTAACGCCGATCTTGTATGATGACGTCATAATCAGAAACGTCACTTTCACTTTTTCGACGCTGGCGGCGCAGGTATCGCCAGTTTCGATATCGCGCGCGTATTTCAAAATTAGGTCGATAGACTTATCGGTCAGGAGGAAGATTTTTATTTAGGTAAATTAGGTAATATATAATATATATTGAGTCAACGGAAAAGAAGGTTCTCTACGCTCTACGCTTGGCAGAAAGTGCCGCTAGGGAATTTTTAAGTCGATTCTTATGAAACAAGCTTGATATAATATATATTTATTAAGTCAACGGAAAAGAAGGTTCTCTACGCTTGGCAGAAAGTGCCGCTAGGGAATTTTTAAGTCGATTCTTATGAATCAAGCTTGAATTCGATGTCTAGGTATCCCAGGTTGCCGATGACGAGGTCCAGATAGTGCGCTTCATAGTTTTCGGTGTCCAGGTGTAATAATACGTTGAATTCGATGTCTACGTGTCCCAGGTTGCCGATGACGAGGTCCACATAGTGCGCTCCGTAGTTTTCGGTGTCTACGTGTATTAATACCTTGAATTCGATGTCCACGTGTCCCAGGTTGCCGATGACGGGATCCAGATAGTGCGCTTCATAGTTTTCGGTGTCCATGTGTAATCGTACGTTGAATTCGATGTCTAGGTGTCCCAGGTTGCCGATGACGAGGTCCACATAGTGCGCTCCGTAGTTTTCGGTGTCTACGTGTATTAATATTTTGAATTCGATGTCCACGTGTCCCAGGTTGCCGATGACGGAATCCAGATAGTGCGCTTCATAGTTTTCGGTGTCCAGGTGTAATCGTACGTTGAATTCGATGTCTAGGTGTCCCAGGTTGCCGATGACAAGGTCCACATAGTGCGCTCCGTAGTTTTCGGTGTCTACGTGTATTAATACTTTGAATTCGATGTCCACGTGTCCCAGGTTGCCGATGACGGGATCCAGATAGTGCGCTTCATAGTTTTCGGTGTCCAGGTGTAATCGTACGTTGAATTCGATGTCTACGTGTCCCAGGTTGCCGATGACAAGGTCCACATAGTGCGCTCCGTAGTTTTCGGTGTCTACGTGTATTAATACCTTGAATTCGATGTCCACGTGTCCTAGGTTGCCGATGACAAGATCCAGATAGTGCGCTTCATAGTTTTCGGTGTCCAGGTGTAATCGTACGTTGAATTCGATGTCTAGGTGTTCCAGGTTGCCGATGACAAGGTCCACATAGTGCGCTTCGTAGTTTTCGGTGTCTACGTGTATTAATACCTTGAATTCGATGTCCACGTGTCCCAGGTTGCCGATGACGAGATCCAGATAGTGCGCTCTATAGTTTTCGGTGTCCAGGTGTAATAATACGTTGAATGCAATGTCTAGGTGTCCCAGGTTGCCGATGACAATGTCTAGATAGTGAGCTCCGTAGTTTTCGGTGTCTACGTGTATTAATACCTTGAATTCGATGTCTAGGTGTCCCAGGTTGCCGATGACGAGGTCCACATAGTGCGCTCCGTAGTTGTCGGTGTCTACGTGTATTAATATCTTGAAATTGATGTCTAGGTGTTTCAGGTTGCTGATGACGAGGTCCAGATAGCGCGCTCCGTAGTTTTCGGTGTCTAGATGTAATAATACCTCGAATTCGATGTCTACGTGTCCCAGGTTGCCGATGACAAGGTCCACATAGTGCGCTTTGTAGTTTTTGGTGTCTACGTGTATTAATAACTTTAAATCTGAATGTAGGACACGTAGATATCGAATTCGAGGTATTAATACACGTGGACACCGAAAACTACAAAGCGCACTATGTGGACCTTGTCATCAAAAACGTGGGACACCTAGACATCGAATTCAACGTATTATTATACCTGGACACCGAAAACTATAGAGCGCACTATCTGGAACCCGACATCAGCAACCTGGAACACGTGGACATCGAATTCAAGGTATTAATACACCTGAATACCGAAAACTATGAAGCGCACTATGTGAACCTCGTCATCGGCAACCTGGGACACCTAGACATCGAATTCAAGCTTGATTTATAAGAATCGACTTAAAAATTCCCTAGCGGCAGATCAAGAGACACGGTAGTGTCTCGCGCCAAGTACACGCGGAGCGAGACCGACCGTGACTCTTTTACGCGACGCGACGGGTTGCGAGTACCCGCGATGTTGAGATCTCGATAACAAGTGAACGGATCAAGTTCTAAGTAGGCTTGATCGATAGCTTGGGGTCCAATTAGGGGGGGGTTTCTCTCATAATATTCCGCTACGTGCCCTACGAGCGGAGATATTGCGACGCAAAGTCCAAATGTGAAAATTTATTTTTAAGATACGTATATACTTCTAACGCCGACGTTCTTGTATGATGACGTCATAATCAGAAACGTCACTTTCACTTTTTCGACGCTGGCGGCGCAGGTATCGCCAGTTTCGATATCGCGCGCGTATTTCGAAATTAGGTCGATAGACTTATCGGTCAGGAGGAAGATTTCTATTTAGGTAAATTAGGTATATACTTATATAATATATATTGAGTCAATTGCTTCATGTTTATCTGGAGAGATTTCGTATCCTTACATCGTATTACCACCGCTGCCGGAAAAGAAGGTTCTCTACGCTTGGCAGAAAGTGCCGCTAGGGAATTTTTAAGTCGATTCTTATGAATCAAGCTTGAATTCGATGTCTCCTGTCAGTCAGTTCATCATCTGATCAGTTAAGGGTCGACAGGAGTAAGAGTGGAGACCTCTGTCGGCCGGTCGGGAATTACGGATTCGCTTTTCCCAAAGTTTAGCCTAATTAATTAACGAATCTCATTTTACTTATGCTCGTTTTAATCAGTAAGATCAGCCGCAAGCTGGTACAGAGCCGGATTTTGGAAAAAGGATCGAAATAAAATTTATAATAAATGTGGGGAAACGCGCAGCTAGACACGGGTCAGGTTGGGTCAGCTGCGAGTCCGTATTTTATTTATAATAAATTTTTAAGAGCCAAAATGCAAAATCCGGCTCTGTACCAGCATGCGGCTGATCTTACTGATTAAAATGAGCCTAATTTTAATGAGATTCATTACGTAATTAGGCTAAACTTTGGGACAAACGATTCTCACTAGTAAGAGCAGCTAATGGGGAATTTCCGTGGTAACATACTGACAAGGGCTGTGTTCAGAGGTGCCAATGGTGCTGTTTGCCCGCTGCCTGCGCGCCTGGTGGGGACACGCACACAGCTGACGGAGCCGTGTACGTGTGCGCTGGGCGCTCGGCGGCGACTCGGCGCGGCTCGGCCAGCTTCGGGCGGGTAGAAGAGCGCAGACAGCCATAGCCGGTTCGAAAGTCGTATGCGTTAGCGCGTAGGCTGACTTGGCTCGTCTATTATGTCTCGCGTATCCCTTCTGATGTTGATTTATAAATAAAATATATATTATGACATTTAAGATGACAATACAATATCCTTCCCACACTAGTCGTGAAACACTATCGTGTGTTTCTTAATTATTTAAAAGTAATGAAACTAATAACAAAAAATGTTAGTAAAATTGATCGCAATTACATAAATAATATCTAATAAAATTATATTATCTTTATTTTAAAAATAAACTATATAAAAGAAATAAAAAACAGAAAAAGCGTAAATAATAGAAATCCACTCTTGGCCAATATGTACGCTTTCTTCTAAAAAAAATCATGTTATTAATTTAGAAAATAAATTATTTTTAACACAAGAAAAGTGAAATAAAACATTAAATTATATATTGTTTGTTTTAGAAATATTGTTTTGATAGTATAATTACTTTGCTATTAGCAAATACATATAATATAAAATTAAAAAAAGGAATAAATTATTTGTGCAACAATATGATAAATTTATTGTAATATTTGTTCTCAAATAAATGCATGGACAACGTATATATTTGTTGGAAACCGCGAGAAGGTGGTGGTCTCTTCCGTCAAGAGAAAATGTAAAAATTGTTTTCTTTAATATTAACAATTCTTTACATTTCCTACGAATGCAGATAGAACAGAGAGAGAGAGAGAGAGAGAGAGAGAGAGAGAGAGAGAGAGAGAGAGAGAGAGAGAGAGAGAGAGAGAGAGAGAGAGAGAGAGAGAGAGAGAGAGAGAGAGAGAGAGAGAGAGAGAGAGAGAGAGAGAGAGAGAGAGAGAGAGAGACAGACAGAATAGGTATAAAGGATAAACATAAAATAGATATAAAAGGATAGACAAAAATATACAGGACAGAACATAGAAAAAAAGTGTGCAAGTAGAAACTTGCACATTGCTTCTTCATAGTTTTTAAGTGTGCAAGTAGAAACATGCACATTGCTTTCTTATAATTTTTAAGTGTACAAATTATAAATTTGAACATTACTTTCTCACAATTTTCAAGTATGCGAATTATAAATTTGCACGTTGCTTAATCAACATTTTATTTAGCTCATAAAGCTTCCTCTTATGAGGAAGCCTTTTTATATGTATAATTATTAGTAAATATTTATTAATTTGGCTTCCTCGAAGAGGAAGCTTTATGAGCGAAATCTTTTGGAACGTATCTATTTTAACATCCCGACTAGAGAAGTAAGACAGTACTCCATCTTCCACCTCGAGTTCCACCGTACTTTGTATCGAAAAAACCTAAGTAACAAGTGGTGGACGTAATCTTTGTATCTCCAAAAATCTCGAAAAAACCTAAGCAGTAGTATTTTTATTTCCAAAAAATTATTACTCAAGTGATACACATCACAAAATTACGTTACCTTATCAAAAAATGAGTCGCGCTTCAAGTGACCTATTATTACAATTACAAAAAAGAAATGATATCTCTTTTTAAATTACAGCGCCAATTACAGAGAATATATATTTTTCGAGATACAAAGATTACGTCTACCACTTGTTACTTAGGTTTTTTCGAGGTATATCTTCCACCTCGAGTACCACCGTACTTTGTATAGCGCAAATTCTTGTGTAAATAGGCTAATAATATCTGCAAGTAATTTCTCCAATAGGGTTGACTTTTTTGGTGGCTCTGTATCAACTTTTAAACAAAAACTTTCTCGTCTACTCTTATAACCTGAATGTTCTCCATATTATGTTGTAAAATTTTAATTTTATCTTATTGTTCTTGTTTTTTCTTTTCTCTTTGTACGCTAAAGGGTTTATTACCCGTTAATAAAGTTTATTATTATTATTATTATTATTATTATTATCACAATGTCGACGGCAAAAACATTGCCATAATGAGCGTCGTGCCATCAAGTTGGCGACAACATTGCTCGTAGTTGAACTCTTTTCCACACTACACAAGAGGTAGAGCAAGGCGCGTTCGCGGATATTTTTCTAATTCTGTATTACGTTGCATTTTGGCACTCAAGTCAACTGTAACCCTTAAAGACTATACCTCAAGTCTTAATTTTGAACAATTTAAATTATTGGCAACTTTTTCTAATTCTGTTATATTCTTCAGTTTTTTCTACCCCTATTTCATATATAATTTTTTAAAATTTGGTTGATTAGACCAACTTTATAAGGCTTCTATGTATGTACACAGATTCTCCGAAATTTCAAACGTCTGTAACTCAAGAACTGATTAATTAATCTTACAATATTATATATGAAATAGGGGTAGAAAGAACTGAAGAATATAATAGAATTAGAAATAGATCGATATCTAAAATATTGAGAAAACTACAGCGTAAAACACTCTTTTCTAAAAAATGAAAATCCCCTTAAAATCCATACCGGTCAACAGATTTTAATAAAATTAGAGGAGAATATACTTTCTATGATACTCTATTTGTGTGCAAAATTTCAACCCGGTATCTAAAAATTGTAGAAGTAGATACGTGTACAAAAAATCTGTACACACACATACACACATACATACTTCCGGACATTTTCTATTAATATGATTTCTTGACATTTTGGAACATTCTAAATTTATTTTCATTTAAATCTCGAAAAATTTTTTTTTACTATCACAAAGCTTCCTTTATGAGGAAGCAAAAAGAAAAGAGTATTAGTTGTAAGGTCACTTTACACGATTTATAATTCACGACAGTTTGTGACAAAATTGCATATATAAAAAAACATTCAAAAAATTAGAGGTACATGTAAAAAAAATATATACATATACAGACATATGTATACATCATACATGCATTAATTATATATCTTCAAATGTTTTTTTATAGATTACAAAATACAAAATATAACAAATAGAATTATATAATTCTTCTGTCGTGAATTATAGATTGTCTAAAGACTCTAAAGTAACCTTTACACTAGAAATACCAAATAATTTTCTACCGTTTCAATTTTTAAAAGTAATGTTACATTAATCATGTTAAGGACGTTCTCCGGTGGCAGTTGTGCTCAACTCAGACACACGGAGTAATGATATGGTTGACAACTACTTCCGTGCGCAAAAGTCTGAAACTCGTCTAGCCGCGCAGCTTTACTCGATCTGGCAAATTTTGTTCCGTTTCCATTTCTCCAATACCAATCATAAATGAGTACGTTCTACTTGTTTATTGAGCATTCTAAAAGTAAATAATAATGAATCATAAAGAAAAAAGATTAAATAACTTGATTTAAATAACGTTCCCATAAGATCTTGACGTTCTCTACTTAACCTATATGTCGCAGCGGTAGCAACGTTGCCAAGTCTCGCAGTGATCTTCTCCCTCTTCCTGCCTCCGAGCAGACGAAAATTATGTCCGATAGTGTTCTTTAGACGACTATTTCTCAAAAATAAATACCGCTTGCTATATCGAACTTTATTGTCACACGTTACTAATAATATGAGGCATCTTATACTATTTTTTTAAAAAATTCTAAGAAAACTGTACTTATTATTCATTAAAATGTCCGTGTCGAGAGAGCTCAAAATAGGGATCCCGTGTTAAAAATCGGAACTTTGAAGCTGAATATCTCGAATTTTAGTACCGCAAGGGGCATTGAATAAAACGCCTACGTATAAAACGCGTTTAATTAAAAATATACTGAAAGTTTAAAAAAATAATCGGAACTTTGAAGCTGAATATCTCGAATTTTAGTACCGCAAGGGGCATTGAATAAAACGCCTACATATAAAACGCGTTTAATTAAAAATATACTGAAAGTTTAAAAAAATTTCTAAGAAAACGATTTTGCCGGTGAACGTCCTTAAAGACCGAATAAATCGAATAATTTTTTTATTACAATATAAATTTTCTACTTTAAAAAACAGAATATTAAAAAATAAAAACGGTCGAAAATAGCTTTTGGTATTTCTAGTGTTAAATCGGAAAAAGTGCACATGTTTTACTTAATATAATACTGAAAATGATAACATTTATAGCAAAAATATTTCCGTTCTCATCTAAACTATTACGAAAACTACAGCCAATTTTTGAAATTAATAAAAGAAATATGTTATAATAAAATCAAAATAGATATAAAAATAATGTTATTACAAAAAGAACAGATATAAAACTTAATTTATAAACCACGGATTACATATATACATATATGTATTTAATGAAATAATAATATACATATCTTTCTTCCACATTTTTTACACAGAGTGGGCATTTAAAATAGAAAAAGTTGTTCGATTTTGCTAAGGAAACCATTCTATTTAAGGAATGTTGTACTTAAAAGTACAATTTTGTGGGCAAAATTATGTACAGCTATTTAAAAAAACAACATTTTAAGGGGGTAGTACAGTTTGGCAGAGGATTGCGGAGGATCAATTTCAGGATTTATTTGTGACAAAGTGGTAGGCCATCAGGTTCATGGTGTATACGATATTGAAGTACATGTTTAGGTGCATTTACAGTATTTTTTATATAAAAAAATATTTAAAAATGTAGGAGTTATGAGTCATCTCTTTGCACGCGCGTTTGACTACAATGTAGGCAGTAGCTCCTGTACGGCGTGCCTGAAATGAAAAACGCAAAAAGGGTAATAAATTTAAATGTATTCCCCACCGGTTGACGTTCGAAAATTGTAAAAATGTTAAAAATTGTGAAAGAGTTATAGCACTTAACAAAAAAAAGTTGGCAAAAAGTTCATTGGCACAAAATAACTTTCTGCTATAACTCTTTCACAATTTTTAACATTTTTACAATTTTCGAACGTCAACCGGTGGGGAATACATTTAAATTTAATACCCTTTTTGCGTTTTTCATTTCAGGCACGCCGTACAGGAGCTACTGGCCTACATTGTAGTCGAGCGCGCGTGCGAAGAGATGACTCATAACTCCTATACATTTTTTAATATTTTTTCATATAAAAAATACTGTAAATGCACCTAAACATGTACTTCAATATCTTATACACCATGAACCTGATTGGCCTACCACTTCGTCACAAATAAATCCTGAAATTGATCTTCCGCAATCCTCCGCCAGACTGTACTACCCTTTTAAAAGACTGTCATTCAAAAGCGTACATTACGTACGAAATACGTACATTACGTCCGTACATTCAACGTACGTTGAATACTTCGTCAAATAATAATTTATTTTTCTCCTTACCAATGACTATTTTTAACATTTTATAACTATTTTTAACGTTTTTAACATTTTTAATATATTGTAATACAGACCGTAGCTGTGTTCCGCGAAATTGACTGCCAGTGCTGAAAATCTATAATACATGTGACGCGACCTATACATTTTTAGTACTGGCAGTTTCGGAACACGACCAAGAGTGACATAATTTATATTATATTATTTATTATATTTCTTTATTATATAAATACATAAAATATACAAATATAATATATAATTAGACTTAGCTTTATATGCGATCAAAATTATGGATATACCTTTGATCGCGTATAAAGCTGGGTCTAATCAAATAAATCTTAAAAAATTATATATGAAATAGGGGTAAAAAAGACTAAAAAATATAATAAAATTAGAAATAGATCGATATCTCCAAATTTGCAGAAGTTAGAGCAACCACGAACATTTCTAAAAAAATTCAAAATTTTTTTTAAAAAAAATCTCATTGCCAAATTCAATACCAACCTTCCTTGAATAATACTCTATCGATTAAAAAAAAAACATCTCAATATCTCAAAAATTACGGAAGTTAGAGCATATACGGACAACAAAAGCATACATACATACACACGAAACATTTTTTTTTAGGCGATATTTCGACGTTTTACAACAATCTGAACATATTGGCAGAAAAAAAATCAAAAACCAATCTCTTCGTTGGTTTCTTCT